>NC_048299.1:258316834-258564366 GCF_013100865.1 Trachemys scripta elegans
GTGTCAGTATATAATGCCTGCATCTGTAACTTTCACTCTATGCATCTGAAGAAGTGAGGTTTTTACCCACGAAAGCTTATGCCCAAATAAATCTGTTAGTCTTTAACGTGCCACCAGACTCCTTGTTGTTTTTGTAGATACAGACTAACATGGCTACCCCCTGATACTTGGGATCAGATGACATTCACCCAAGACTTCTGAAGTATCAGAGGGATAGCCGTGTTAGTGTGGATCTGTAAAAAGCGACAAAGAGTCCTGTGGCACCTTATAAACTAACAGCTGTATTGGAGCATAAGCTTTTGTGGGTGAATACCCACTTCGTCAGATGAAAGAATTCAAATGTGAAATTGCGGAACTACTAACTATGGTTTGTAACCTGTCCTTTAAATCAGCTTCTGTACCCAATGACTGGAAAATAGCTAATGTAACACCAATATTTAAAAAGGGCTCTAGAGGTGATCCCGGCAATTACAGTCTAACGTCAGTACCGGGCAAATTAGTTGAAACAATTGTAAAGAATAAAATTGTCAGGCACATAGAAGAACATAAATTGTTGGACAAAAGCCAACATGGTTTCTATAAAGGGAAATCATGTCTTACTAATCTATTATATTTCTTTGAAGGGGTCAACAAACATGTGAACAAGGGGGATCCAGTGGACATAGTGTACTTAGATTTCCAGAAAGCCTTTGACAAGATCCCTCATCAGAGGCTCTTACGTAAACCAAGATGTCATGGGATAAGAGGGAAGATCCTTTCATGGATTGAGAACTGGTTAAAAGACAGAGAACAAAGGGTAGGAATAAATGGTAAATTTTCAGAATGGAGAGGGGTAACTAGTGGGTTCCCCAAGGGTCAGTCCTAGGACCAATCCTATTCAACTTATTCATAAATGATCTGGAGAAAGGGGTAAAAAGTGAGGTGGCAAAGTTTGCAGATGATACTAAACTGCTCAAGATAGTTAAGACCAAAGCACACTGTGAAGAACTTCAAAAAGATCTCCCAAAACTAAGTGATTGGGCAACAAAATGGCAAATGAACTTTAATGTGGATAAATGTAAAGTAATGCACATTGGGAAAAATAACCCCAATTCTACATACAGTATGATGGGGGCTAATTTAGCTACAACTAATCAGGAAAAAGATCTTGGAGTCATTCCAGATAGTTCTCTGAAGACATCCACGCAGTGTGCAGCGGTAGTCAAAAAAGCAAACATAGGATGTTAGGAATCATTAAAAAGGGGATAGAGAATAAGATGGAGAATATCTTATTGCCCTTATATAAATCCATGGTACACCCACATCTTGAATACTCCGTACAGATGTGGCCTCCTCATCTCAAAAAAGATATACTGGCATTAGAAAAGGTTCAGAGAAGGGCAACTAAAATTATTAGGGGTTTGGAATGGGTCCCATATGAGGAGAGATTAAAGAGGCTAGGACTTTTCAGCTTGGAAAAGAGGAGACTATAGAGGTGAAATGTGAATAAGGAAAAGTTATTTACTTGTTCCCATAATATAAGAACTAGGGGCCACCAATGAAATTAATGGGCAGCAGATTTAAAACGAATAAAAGGGAGTTCTTCTGCACACAGCACACGGTCAACTTGTGGAACTCCTTGCCTGAGGAGGTTGTGAAAGCTAGGACTATAACAGGGTTTAAAAGAGAACTGGATAAATTCATGGAGGTTAAGTCCATTAATGGCTATTAGCCAGGATGGGTAAGGAATGGTGTCCCTAGCCTCTGTTTGTCAGAGGGTGGTGATGAACGGCAGGAGAGAGATCACTTGATCATTACCTGTTAGGTTCACTCCCTCTGGGGCACCAGGCATTGGCCACTGTCAGTAGACAGGATACTGGGCTGGCTGGACCTTTGGTCTGACCCAGTATGGCCATTCTTATGTCCAGGGAGTGGTTCTCATTGCTGGAGGTAGGATATTTTAAAGAATTGTAGCTGTAGTCTGACACTTGCTGCATTCTTCACATTTGCGCTCTTCCTTCAAGGAAGAAGGGAAGAAGAAAATGAAACTGTAGAGCCCTTAAACACTTCTATGGCTACCGTAGCCGGCTTTCCTTTCCATGGAATGTCCCTTCCTTTGTGCTGTTGCTACCAGGAGGAGGCAAGAGGGAAAAGAGATAATCAGAAGGGGATAAATTTTGACTCACTGCAATTAGCATGGACCATTAGCATAGCAGGGTACAGAAACTGCCTACTCACAGTTTAGTGCACACATGATATCACTCAGGACACACAAGGCTAGAATAGTTGGTGACCTGAGAGGCAGTGTCATCTACTGGTTAGGGTAATGGACTGGGTGCTCAGAAACATGAATTCTATTCCCAGTTCCGCCACTGAACTGCTGTGTGACCTTGGGCAAGTTATTTCATCTCTCTGTGTGTCTCTGTTTATCTTCTCCCTCTCCCCATTTTCTGTGGATTTAGATTGCAAACTCTTCAGGGCAGGGACTGTCTCTTGTTATTCCTCTACACAGTGCCTTGTACAATGAGGCTCTAGTTTTTCTAATTTTCATTGGGGTCTCTAGACCCAAACATCAATGTTTCATTTTTTATTGCCAAACATCTTTAGGCCCTCTGGAAGCCACCATCCAGAAACTTTACAGGGCTTTGGTGTGCATGAACATGCAATGTATTTATAACATGGAGAAGAGCCTCCCTTTCAATTACACATCAGCAATCTAAGTCCGATGTAATCCTGGCTATAAGTGACAGTTTTTTTTAAAGTGAGCTGTCTGACTACCTTAAGCACTTCTAGAATACACACAGGCAAAGTATTTTTAACTATTTCAATTATAGTTTTGTATCTTCAACTGTTCTATAATTAGTGCCTTACCGCTTTTTTCCTGTGCCTCGGTGCAGTCTGTTCCGACCTCTTTTTTTTTTTCCAGTCTGTTTTAAATAAGTCAAAACATTATTCCTAGTACCTCGCAAAAAACAAACAAAAATCCTCCAGATGCTTGGTGTGGAGTAAATTATACATTTGTAAAACTATATTACTTTCAGAGAGCTGAATGCATTGCCATGGTAGAAGGCATTCCCAAGTTTGTTTCTGAACAAACTTTACCATTGGTTGTAACTCAATGAAAAATGTATACCTGACATCAGGATATATGATACCCCCTGTGAATCCAATTTATCTAGTTTAGTTTTAATGTTAAATCAAATTTAAATGAAAGAATAATCAGATGTAGATGTGTGAAGCAAAGCAATGGAGAATACATTATAAAGAGAATGGACAAGATGACCCGATAAATCTTTACTCTAATTTATATGATTCTGTACAACTCTGTAGTCCCATTTCAATCCTGAGAATTTCCTATAGTGCCCATCACATTAGTATCTAAAATGCTTTGCATCCGAGAGACTATTTTGTATTTTCCACAAGTGTCTAATAACAGGATTGAAAATCCTATAATTAGGCTCCAAAGTCACGTGTGATCAAATTTTTCCATCTTTGCCTTAGCACTGATCAAGATTTACCACCCAGAGTGTATAAATTTGAGAAAGATTGAAAGTCATCTGACCCAATCTAACATCTAATTTTCAATCCCCCTTTATTCAAGGCAATGCATACAGTATCTTATTCAAGATACAGTTTCAGGAAGACTGATAACTCTTTCTCTAACTTTGAATAAAAATTGCACTGGGAATACTCAGTGGCAATATTTGTAATGAGAAGTGAATTTTTGGAGTAGAAATAATTTTAATTACATTTGCTCTTCCCCAGAGAATCAGATGGTCCTATCTTTGAAATAATCTAATATATTTTGCACCATAGGATTCTGAATATATTTCACTATGCTATTAAAGCCCTTATTTAGTTTAACTATGGGCCAGATTTGCCTATCCCTGCAGAAGTAATGGGAGAGGGCTACAGAACAAGGCAAATACTACAAAGTTGAGTTCAGAGACTTCACTGTAAATTTTTCCATTTGGGGTCATGGATTTAGTTGGACATGGAGTTTACAGAGCGGGGAAGAGACTATGCCTGGCCCAGATCCATATAGTATCTGTGCTGTGGCGTTCTCCTGGAGTGAGATGCATTGGCTCCTGGAAAGCTGACAATCTACATATCTTCTTCAATATGGGCAGTGGGAGTCTACCACTGGAGAATCCCCTCTGCCTGCGGATACATATGCATTCTGAACCTAGGTTGTTAGGACTTCCTTTAAGTCTTTGTTTACTGTAGGAAATAGTGGAGTAACTGACTTTAGATAAGGCAAAAATACTGGATTTTGTCTATTAGGTTTTCTATCCTGATACATTGCCAACATGTATTAATAACTTTGAAAGTAGCTGGGTCTGGGACATCTATCCCTTTAATAACAATATATCATCCAAGTGTAATACCATGAGCTTTGTGACCCATTTTGTTTACCCTTTTAATATCTGTTTTTTGTCTAACCATGCCAGCAAATGGCTCACTTACTACGGAGTCCAATAATAATTGAGGCCATTAGGCAGCCTTGATGTGCATCCTTCAGGGTAACAGATAAAAATCTGACCTCCTTCCATCTGGAACACTACTGTGGGGTTCACATTAATCATTTTGATAATTGCAGAGTTTGGGATCAAAACCAAATTCAGTGAATATGAAAACAAACAAAGTAAGACAGAACCAACTGCCACGCTCTAGTTCAGGAGTCGGCAACGTTTGGCACGCGGCTCGCCAGGGTAAGCACCCTAGCAGGCCGGGCCAGTTTATTTACCTGCTGACTCGGCAGGTTCGGCCAATCGCGGCCCCCACTGGCCGCAGTTCACCGTCCCGGGCCAATGGGGACAGCAGGAAGCCGTGGCCAGCACATCCCTTCCCCGCGCTGCTTCCCGCCGCCCCCATTGGCCCGGGACGGTGAACCGCGGCCAGTGGGGGCCGCACTCGGCCGAACGTGCTGCGTCAGCAGGTAAATAAACTGGCCCGGCCTGCTAGGGTGCTTACCCTGGCGAGTCGCGTGCCAAACGTTGCCGACCCCTGCTCTAGTTGGTTTTGGGATTCCCATGTGATGTTCTATAACCATTTGTGATAGGGAATATAAAGTCCGTACTGGGAGTGAAAGGGTTAAGGAACAATTCTGGGCCCAGACAACCCCACCCAGTCTCCCCTGCAGAGCATGCTTCAGGTGGTGTTGGCGCTTAAAGGTGCCAGGCAGCTCAGAAGGGGGCTGACCAGGCAGGGAGAAGGACCTGGCCTAGGGAGTACCTGAGGAAGGACATGGAAATCACTCCTCTGAGAAGAGAGGAACCAACATGCTAGAGCCCAGACAAACTAAAGGCCCCATGTTTGTTCTGTGTTACCTTGGTTACAGATTAGAACAGCTTGAATTAGAGAGTGTAGGGGTAGGAGGTGGCCCAGAGAATATGGTTTTAAGGTACTCCTGGGTGCCTGAGCTTGGCTACCATAACAGGGCCCAGTGGAGATGGGAAGTTCCAGGCTCCCCTACCACCCTCTAACCACTATACACCACTGCCAACAAGCACCCAACTGTTACACCATCTTAGACTATTCTTTGCTTGCCCTTGTAGCCGGAAGTAGACTTGTTTTGTATCAAATAAGGAGCTCTCTCACTCCTACCGTCTCAGCAGCAGCCTTCCGGGACATCCAAGATGCAGAATGCTGCACATATTGGCTGCAGGACTGTAGGAGATAGGTCAGCTTGGTGTTTAGAGAAAGAAAGTTAAACAATAAACTTGCACTCCAGTAAGTTGCTTAGGCAGAAAGGGAGAACACATGTGCCACATGAGCTACTCTGTTGGTTTGTTTCCCCTTGATGGGATCAAGAGGAGAACAGGAGTTACTACAGCTCAGATTACAACCCTCTCTTCCTGCAAGTCCTCATGGGGTGGAGTAGAGAGACTGAGATTTAAAAATCAAAACAGAATACCAATTTTAATGGTGCAGCCCAACATTCCCATGCATAAAGAAATATCAAAAATGTACATAATGTCTCAACTGCTACCTCCCTACCCCCAGCCTCAGCGTGTTTCATCCCCACTAACTTCCCTGTCCCACTAACTTATATAGATAACACACATGTTCTGATGACATCTCCACTCACCGTGTTATCTATATAAGTTAGATGGAGTTGGAGGTGACATGTTGGGAAATGGTTCTTCCATCTCCCATCACCAAGGAAGAGAAAGGGCTTCCATCCTGTCTTTTGGAACATACTTAAGTTTAGTGGGAATCTACCCCTGCCAAGGCACTCCTCCAAACATTCTCTTTTTTGGGGAACCTTTGACTTGATGGACCCGTCTTTAAAAAAATTTCTTCCTTGATTTTGTGAGATCGGTCAGCCCCGGAAGAACACACAGAGTTTAAGACATCTGTTCAATGCATCCCCAATGTAATTCCCATATGGCTTTGAATCCTAGGAAGAAGATCGTCCTCTATGGAAAGGAGTGCTAAAGCAACTTCTGAGGTGGAAACTCCTGCATGCCCTTGCAATAGATAGCTATCTCCACAGCTATGTGGCCATGGAAGTTGCAGATCTTCTCTGGGCCAGCAGCTGCTAAGGCAAATTTGACCTGCATATAGCACTAAATTAGACAATACTGTATATTCCATTTATTAACTAAAATGTTTCATTAATATTTTAGAGAGACAAGGTGGGTGAGGTAGTATCTTTTATTGGACCAACTTCTGTTGGTGAGAGAGACAAGCTTTTGAGCTTACACAGAGCACTTCTTCAGGTCTGTATAACCTTGAAAGCTTGTCTCTTTCACCAATAGAAGTTGGTTCAACAAAAACTACTACCTCACTCACCTTGTCTCTCTAATATCCTGGGACCAACGTGGCTACAAAAACACTTCATTAATATTTTGTCATCCAAATCAGGAAAATAAATTGAGCTGTAATTCCTACTAAGTCTCCAGTCTTTCTTAGATTTGAATATAAACAATTTGGGGAAAAAATTCTAGGATGTAGGATTTTTATGATAAAATACCACGAATTTTGGATCTGAATTTCCCTAAAGATTTTATAAAATTCCCCCATTAGTCATTCATACACAAAGATTTTCTTCTTTAAGGTCTATAACTTTCTCTAGTGAAATAGGATTTTATATATAGTATACATTTGCCCATGTAGTCCTGAGCAAACCTCAGGACCAACTTTGATAGTGATTTTTGTGATATGGACATTCACCCACTAGAAAATGGCCTGAAACCCAGGGCCGGCTCCAGAATTTCTACCGCCCCAAGCAAAAAAAAAAGCTGCGATCGGCAACATATTGAAAGAGTTAGATTTTCAGAAGTACTCCGTGTGACAGATATGGCAATTTCCTGCAACATCCTTGGGAGACCTTGTTGAATTAAGTTTAAGGATCTTTCTATTAAATGATTGTTTTATGTATTATCATTGGCCAGGACTGTATGTAACATCTCCCTATGGGGGAAATGGGATCTGAACCTTGGGAAGTGTTATGAACTTCCAAGGACTATACTGAACAACGTGCCAGGCAAGAATGGACTTTTGGGACAAACCATATCAAGTGGTTTGCCAGGGGAATCCTTAGGAGGAGGAGAATGCAAATTCCTACCTTAGAAAAAAACCCAGCCTTCACCCTGAGGAGGGAACCACTGTCTGCTGATTCCCTTCCTGGAATCTGAAGATTAAAGGCCCAACCTGTATAAAAGAAAGACTATTCTATTCACGGGTGAGCTAGTTCTGAGTTAAGGCTGTTATGAATTTGTCACCACAAGACCAGTCCTTGGTGGGGTTTGAAGGACTGACTCCTACCAGAGCCCTTGCTGGATTGGGGGATTGTTTCTGGTAAAGTTATTAGCATGTGTGTAGTTTCTTTTAATATGTCTTCTGTGTAATGCTTTCACCTTAAGAATAAATGCGCTGGCTTAGAAAGAGCTGTGCGGTACTTGTAACTTGTGTTAATTACACTGTTCATAGCCTTTGAGGAGAAAATGGTGACATCAGCAGCTGTTGTGAGCATTGTAAACACCTCACACATTATCCTGCAATATGTGCAGAACCTGACTTGGAGACGCCAGCATGAGGACGATTGTGAGGAGGACATGGACACAGCGTTTCTGAAAGCACAGGATCTGGCAATTGGGACATCATGGTGGCAGTGGGGCACCATGGGGGTTGTTGGAGGCTGAACTCTTGACAATCTGGCACCTATTGGTGAAAGGCCTGAGCCATGCAGTCTTATCTTTAATTGCCCTTTCTGACCATGTCAGGTACTATTTTCTTCATCAGCGTAAACTACATTTGTGTGATGATGTACATTCAAACCCAAGAGTTCAAGAATCATGAATCAGACTCCCCACACCTCCAATTATGATTGGTCCCAAAATCATAAGAATTGTAAAAAAATATATATTAAATAAGTTATGTTTTGAGCTCTCTTTGGGTTTTGAACTCCCTCTGCCTGCCCATCAATCACTGTAAATTGGCAACACTGATCATTAGTGTTGCCAGTTTACAGTGAGATATGTGATTTAGGCCACCACACTGCTACATCGATTAGTTTTGTGACCCTCACATCCACCCCAGTCCTATCAATACCACCTACCCAGACACAACGATTTCCCTCCCAGCCCCACATCTGCCCCTTCCCCCCAGCACACCTCTGCTCCTCCTGTAGCTGTGGAGGTTCTTCACCATTTTCCGGGCCTGGAGGGAGTGCATCTCCACAGGATCTTTACATCCCTGGCCACCTCTCCCCTCAGGCCTGGTGTTGCCACGTGAGTGAGGAGGAGGGGGCCCATTTTTCACAAGAGGGAAAGAGGCAGCAAAGGTGCCCTGAGTTGTTGGTAGGGTGACCAGGTGTCCCGATTTTATAGGGACAGTCCCGATATTTGGAGCTTTTTCTTATATAGGCCCCTATTACCCCCTCACCCCCGTCCTGATTTTTCATATTTGCTGTCTGGTCACCCTAGTTGTTGGGCTGTTTCTGCTCCTTCTCCCTGCCCCATCCAAAAACTTCTTAAAAGAGAGAAGAGGGAGGGAGAGGAGAGAATGCTGCCTTCCTCCTGCAGCAGCTGTGTTTGGCTGCTTTTCCCAAAGAGGTAGGGAAGTGGGGAAGGCAGCCAATTAGAGGGATTTTCCTTTGGGCAGTCTGAAAAAAAAAAAAAAATCACAGGAAGGCTGGAGTGTCTCTCGCTGTGATGAGACTACATCTGGCATGGGTCAAAAATCATATTGTATGTGACAAATTCACAAGAGTTGGCAATACTGAACATGCCTCCTAATATGGGCATTTCAAGATCCCAAGCTTCTGTAACTGTATCAAAAGATCTTCCATTTAACTCAGAATGAAAATTTCTTCTAATTAGAGCTAATCAAAAAAAGGTTCCCCCCCCCCCCCATGGAAAATTTATGGTTTTGAGAGGGGTTTTTTTTGCAAAAACAAAATCAAACAAAGAAAAACCAAAACTGATATCTGAAAAATTTTGGCCTAAAAAATTTTCAGCCCCCAAATTTCAGTTTAAAGCTAAGAAATTTAGATTCAGAAATACCACCCTGTTGATTTATAGCAGCATTAGTTCAGGTGCTTTATACTCCCATTCCACTGTATGGGCCAGATTCCTTGGCTGGATTATATGTCACCTAAGCACCAGAGTCTTCCCTCTTGTACTGGGGTGGCTCAGCATCATGGGAGACCCTGGGCATAGTGCATCAGTCTCCCTGGGAAACACAGCCCATGAAGGAGAACAGGTACCCAAAACTGTAACTCCCATGAGCCACTGTGCTGGTATTTCTGAATCTAAATATTTCAGATATTGGGTGTTTGGGTTTTAGATGAAAAGTCAAATTTTCCACCAAAAGCAGATGCTGTTGAAATATTACACATTAAAGTCAATATTAAGCCCTCTTTGTCTGCATATTATTTCAATACCCACTGCTATTTCTATTTAATAAAATGGAAACCCTTTTTCAGTAAATGAATTGTTTTGTTTGTCTTCCATCAGTTGTTAATATGCCTTCGGAATATTTTCTATTAGTCCTGTAGAATTTCAGTTACCTTCTTTTTTATTTGCAACATTTACTTCCTTCTATCATAGCTATGCAAACAGTCTACACACAAATGATTATTTCTAAATTATGCATCTTGTGCTAGAAGAACTTAGCTTGGTCAAGTTTTTTCCAATAGGATGGGATTGTTCATTACTGTGCCACAATGCTGTCCTGAGCTCCTCGCACTCAAACTGCTCATTCCTCTATCATTCCATTCCATATCACACATATTCTCTGGAGGAATTATCCACTGCGGTATGAATGCAAAGATGCCAGGTAAAGGAAAACACTGCAGTCATTAACCTTAACACGCAGTGGCCAAGATTTTCAAAAATGGAAGCCTAACTTTAGGCCCCCAAGTCCATATTTAGGCCTCCCCAAAAGCAACCTGATTGTCAAGCATGCTGAGTACCGAGCAGCTCTCATCAAAGTCCGCAGTAGCTGCTGGGTGCTCAACACTGAGCCATGATCCTGCCACTTGTGGTCATGCAGACCCCGGCCCTCACTTAAGTGGATGGAGTTCTGTGCAGATGCAGGAGCCCACGCCCAGGAAGGCAACTGCAGAATCAGTGTCTGACTTAGGTGCCTAGATATGGATTTTGGGTGTCCATGTTCTATAATCTTGGTAGTATCTATTATACCTGTGGCATAACAAGAGCAATTATTCTACTAGAACTGTCTCAAACACATCTAGTCAGAAAAAAATAAGAGTTAGGAATGCAACCAGCAAGCAGAAAATAAAGACAATATTTTCTTGTGAGAAAATACGCAAGGGTCAGTCTATGCCAGGGGTTCTCAAACTTCATAGCATCGCAACCCCCTTCTGACAACAAAAATTACTACATGACCCCAGGAGCGGGGGCTGAAGCCTGAGCCCAAGCCCCAGTCCCAGCAAGTTTAACACCAGCCCTGGTGACCCCATTAAAACAGGGTCGTGACCTACTTTGGGGTCCCAATCCACAGTTTGAGAACTGCTGGTGTATGCCTTATTTTTATGTATTCATTCATTCATTATTTGTGCCATGGTAATGCCCAGAAGCCCCAGATAAGGACTGGGGTCCCATTGTGCTGGACACCATACATGCATATGGTAGGAGACCCCCAAACCTTTACGCTCTAAAAAAAAACCCCTCTCCCATTTTAGGTCCCATTCTTAGAAGCCTTGCATAATCAGAAGTCCAGTTGATTCAGTGGGAGCTTTAGGTGCACAAGGAACTTGGGAGCAAATCCCTATAGCCTATCAGGACCGTGAGGGCAGTGCAGCCTCATGGGAATATAAGGTATTAATATTTGAATCAAGAAATTGCCAGTGCTACCCATTAACTAAAAATACAGAATTCCTATTACAGACAATGCAGAACTAACTAGCACAGCCCATTTCAGGTGAACCAGCACTAAACTCCTCAGTCCAGATTCTACTAATGAGGGTTGTACACTTCCACACCTGGGGCTCCTAATTAATTAGCAATTAAACCACCAAAGGGCAAGTTACCTTATTATGGAAGGGACGAGCCAGTCAAGGACAAAAAGGTCCATTCATTTAGATGATTTTTTTCATGTGTTAATGGGGAAAAAGAATATAAATGGAATGTCATTTTACATTAATTAAGAAAAAAAATGAAAAATAATTGTGTATTCTGTTTCCACTTGGGTCACCTTGTCAGTAGCTTAATGTACAATTAAAGTGAGCTCAGTCAATTACAAAAGTGAAGATTCTCTGTTCCTGTGACAAACAGAAGATACCTGTCTATAATAATGATGATCTGATATTATTCCAACTACATTTTTTTCCATTCTGTCCTTGTTCACTTCCTACTTTGTTTTGGGTTTCTGTTTCTTCTATTTTTAATTCATTTTGGCCTCTTTATATTTTTCTGCTCTCAATCCCTTTTGTCTGCTTTGTTATAGTCTCTTTTCCTTCTTTGTCTGCTCTGGCTCTCATTCTGCCTCCCATGCAGCCATACATCAGCAGTAGGAAAAGCTTACGAACAACAATATTTGACTTCCACAAAAGTATCCTGATAACCAACGTAGGATTGTGTTGGTCAGTGAGAGTGCTCCTTTTTTACATTGTTCTCAGAAGGAGTCATGCGGAGGTAAAGATTTGGACCTGACCTGATCATGCCTCCAATTAAGAAGGCCATGCACTTGTTCTACAGTATGCCTCAGAAGTTGTGCAAGCTACATGTGCCATGTTATGCTCTCTCCCACTGCCTGGTATTCGTTTGGGGTGTAATTCAGACTTTTGGGATGGTAAGATTTGCAGCCTGCAGCCTGTGCACCAGATGACACAATCACATTTCAGGAAAATCGGAGCAAGTTAACAGATTGACACGAAGCAGATAGAAAAGCTGAGATAGAAACTAAGACCAAATCATCATACACTCAGCAGGTCCCAATTAGCTTGTCAGTTATACACATGGAGATCCTATTGACAGGATAATTGGTCCCAGAATTTTGGCCTGAGATGCAGGCTTTGGCCAGATTTCCCAAGACTGCCTGCAAAATCCCAGGGCATCCAGATGGTGCTGCACTGTTTCAGATGCTAACTGGGAAAGTAACATTGAATAGAACACAGTAGGAGAGATAGAGATGGGTCTCTTCTTTTCAGTTATCACAGCAAAACTCCTCTGTGTGGGAAAAGGTATCCAGCTAAGAGGCTTTTGAGTTTCCCATTGTAGACAGATGTGGTTTAGCAGCTCGAGAGAAGAGTGTTACTGCATACATATATTTGGCACATCATTTTAGTTTGTAAACTCATTGGCAGGAGTTTCTCTTTAGTGGTCAATACAGTGTGCAGGAGTGGAACATTCCATCCCCACTTAAAATAGGCACTACAGTCTCTTTCTACCAAAACAAACACACACCTGTCGTTTCTTCACAACAGCTCAATGGACGGTTCACATCCTGCACTTGGCTGGAACAATCACTAAGGTACCTGTGTCTGTAAGGCTTTTCTATAGAAGATCATATGATGTATGCAGCTGCGTTCTCCCACTTGATTAATAATGAATTAAAGGAAGGATAATATAATTAATAACCATCAACATGGGTTAATGGTAACTAGAGCATGTCAAACTACATAACTTTTTTGATGAGATTACAAATTTGGTTGATAAAAGTAGAAGTGTTGATGTAATATACTTAGATTTCTGTAAGGTATTTGACTTGGCACTACAAGACATTTTGATTAAAAAACTAGAATAATATAAAATTAACTTTGCACACATTAAGTCAGGCGTGGATAAACTTTTTGGCCCAAGGGCCACAGCGGGGTTGCAAAACCATATGGAGGGCCAGGTAGGGAAAGCTGTGCCTCCCCAAACAGCCTGCCCCCCCGCTCCCTCCCATTTTCCATCCCCTGAATGCCCCCCTCAGAATCCCTGACCATCCAACCCACCTGCTCCTTGTCCCCTGACCGCCGCCTCCTGGGACCCCTGCCCCTAACTGTCCCCCTGGAGCCCCACCTCCATCCAACCCCCCTTCTCCCTGTCCCAACTGCCCCCCCAGAACCCCAGACCTATCCAACCAATCCCCTGGCCCATCCAACCCCCCCCTGCTCCCTGATGGCCCCTACCCTATCCACACCCCCGCCCCCTGACAGGCCCCCTGGGACTCCCACACCTATCCAACCCTCCTGTTCCCCATTCCTTGACTGCCCCCCCAGAACCTCCACCCCAGCCAACCTCCCCCTGCTCCCTGTCCCCTGAGTGCCCCCCAGAACCCCCCACTCCCCACCCCTTTACCATGCCAGAGCCAGCCACACCGCCGTGCTGCCAGGCGGGAATGGTGGGCCAGAGCGCTGGCGGCGCAGTGAGCTGAGGCTGTGGGGTAGGGAGGACAGCAGGGGAGGGGCCGGGTGCTAGCCTCCCCATCCAGGAGCTCAGAGGCCAGGCAGGATGGTCCTGCGGGCCGGATGTGGCCCACAGGCTGTAGTTTGCCCACCTCTGCATTAAATGATTTAAAAGCTGGCTGACTGATAGGTCTCAAAATGTAACTATAAATGGGGAATCATCATCAAATGGGTGTGTTTCTAGTGGAGTCCCACAGGAACCAGTTCTTGGTCCTGTGCTATTTAACATTTTTATTAATGACCTGGAAGAAAACATATCACCGATAAAGTCTGCAGATGACAAAAACTGGGGGAGTGGTAAATGGTGCAGAGGACAGGTTACTGATATAGAGCAATCTGGATCGCTTAGTAAGCTGCATGCAAGCAAACAATATGCATTTTAATATGGCTAAATGTAAAAATCTAGGAACAAAGAACGTAGGCCATACTTATCATAGAATATCAGAATTGGAAGGGACCTCAGGAGGTTTTCATAGATTCATAGATTATAGGACTGGAAGGGACCTCGAGAGGTCATCGAGTCCAGTCCCCTGCCCGCATGGCAGGACCAAATACTGCCTAGACCATCCCTAATAGACATTTATCTAACCTACTCTTAAATATCTCCAGAGACGGAGATTCCACAACCTCCCTAGGCAATTTGTTCCAGTGTTTAACCACCCTGACAGTTAGGAACTTTTTCCTGATGTCCAAGCTAGACCTCCCTTGCTGCAGTTTAAACCCATTGTTTCTGGTTCTATCCTTAGAGGCTAAGGTGAACAAGTTCTCTCCCTCCTCCTTATGACACCCTTTTAGATACCTGAAAACTGCTATCATGTCCCCTCTCAGTCTTCTCTTTTCCAAACTAAACAAACCCAGTTCTTTCAGCCTTCCTTCATAGGTCATGTTCTCAAGACCTTTAATCATTCTTGTTGCTCTTCTTTGGACCCTTTCCAATTTCTCCACATCTTTTTTAAAATGCAGCGCCCAGAACTGGACACAATACTCCAGCTGAGGCCTAACCAGAGCAGAGTAGAGCGGAAGAATGACTTCTCGTGTCTTGCTCACAACACACCTGTTAATGCATCCCAGAATCATGTTTGCTTTTTTTGCAACAGCATCACACTGTTGACTCATATTTAGCTTGTGGTCCACTATAACCCCTAGATCCCTTTCTGCTGTACTCCTTCCTAGACAGTCTTTTCCCATTCTGTATGTGTGAAATTGATTTTTCCTTCCTAAGTGGAGCACTTTGCATTTGTCTTTGTTAAACTTCATCCTGTTTAAGTCAGACCATTTCTCCGATTTGTCCAGATCATTTTGAATTATGACCCTGTCCTCCAAAGTAGTTGCAATCCCTCCCAGTTTGGTATCATCCGCAAACTTAATAAGCGTACTTTCTATGCCAATATCTAAGTCGTTGATGAAGATATTGAACAGAGCCGGTCCCAAAACAGACCCCTGCGGTACCCCACTCGTTACGCCTTTCCAGCAGGATTGGGAACCATTAATAACAACTCTCTGAGTACGGTTATCCAGCCAGTTATGCACCCACCTTATAGTAGCCCCATCTAATTTGTATTTGCCTAGTTTATCGATAAGAATATCATGCGAGACCGTATCAAATGCCTTACTAAAGTCTAGGTATACCACATCCACAGCTTCTCCCTTATCCACAAGGCTCGTTATCCTATCAAAGAAAGCTATCAGATTGGTTTGACATGATTTGTTCTTCACAAATCCATGCTGGCTATTCCCTATCACCTTACCACCTTCCAAGTGTTGGCAGATGATTTCCTTAATTACTTGCTCCATTATCTTCCCTGGCACAGAAGTTAAACTAACTGGTCTGTAGTTACCTGGGTTGTTTTTATTTCCCTTTTTATAGATGGGCACTATATTTGCCCTTTTCCAGTCTTCTGGAATCTCTCCCGTCTCCCATGACTTTCCAAAGATAATAGCTAGAGGCTCAGATACCTCCTCTATTAGCTCCTTGAGTATTCTAGGATGCATTTCATCAGGCCCGGGTGACTTGCAGGCATCTAACTTTTCTAAGTGATTTTTAACTTGTTCTTTTTTTATTTTATCCGCTAAACCTACCCCCTTCCCATTAGCATTCACTATGTTAGGCATTCCTTCAGACTTCTCGGTGAAGACCGAAACAAAGAAGTCATTAAGCATCTCTGCCATTTCCAAGTTTCCTGTTACTGTTTCTCCCTCTTCACTAAGCAGTGGGCCTACCCTGTCTTTGGTCTTCCTCTTGCTTCTAATGTATTGATAAAAAGTCTTCTTGTTTCCTTTTATTCCCGTAGCTAGTTTGAGCTCATTTTGTGCCTTTGCCTTTCTAATCTTGCCCCTGCATTCCTGTGTTGTTTGCCTATATTCATCCTTTGTAATCTGTCCTAGTTTCCATTTTTTATATGACTCCTTTTTATTTTTTAGATCGTGCAAGATCTCGTGGTTAAGCCAAGGTGGTCTTTTGCCACATTTTCTATCTTTCCTAACCAGCGGAATAGCTTGCTTTTGGGCCCTTAATAGTGTCCCTTTGAAAAACTGCCAACTCTCCTCAGTTGTTTTTCCCCTCAGTCTTGATTCCCATGGGACCTTACCTATCAGCTCTCTGAGCTTCCCAAAATCTGCCTTCCTGAAATCCATTGTCTCTTTTTGCTGTTCTCCCTTCTACCCTTCCTTAGAATTGCAAACTCTATGATTTCATGATCACTTTCACCCAGGCTGCCTTCTACTTTCACATTCTCAACGAGTTCCTCCCTATTTGTTAAAATCAAGTCTAGAACAGCTTCCCCCCTAGTAGCTTTTTCAACCTTCTGAAATAAAAAGTTGTCTCCAATGCAGTCCAAGAATTTGTTGGATAGTCTGTGCCCCGCTGTGTTATTTTCCCAACATATATCCGGATAGTTGAAGTCCCCCATCACCACCAAATCTTGGGCTTTGGATGATTTTGTTAGTTGCTTGAAAAAAGCCTCATCCACCTCTTCCACCTGGTTAGGTGGCCTGTAGTAGACGCCTAGCATGACATCTCCCTTGTTTTTTGCCCCTTTAAGCCTAACCCAGAGACTCTCAACACTTCCGTCTCCTATGTCCATCTCTACCTCAGTCCAAGTGTGTACATTTTTAATATATAAGGCAACACCTCCTCCCTTTTTCCCCTGTCTATCCTTCCTGAGCAAGCTGTACCCATCCATACCAACATTCCAATCATGTGTATTATCCCACCAAGTTTCAGTGATGCCAACAATGTCATAGTTGTATTTATTTATTAGCACTTCCAGTTCTTCCTGCTTATTCCCCATACTTCTCGCATTTGTATATAGGCATCTAAGATACTGGTTTGATCTTTCCTCCCAGTTTTGTCCTGACTCTCCTTTCTCTCTGCCAATATAGCCCACACTCCCTCTTGTTTCCGACTCATTTCCCCGGTCTCCATGTTCCCCATTTACCTGTGGGCTTTGCTCACCTGTCCCCGTCGAACCTAGTTTAAAGCCCTCCTCACTAGGTTAGCCAGTCTGTGTCCGAATAGGGTCTTTCCTCTCCTCGAAAGGTGAACGCCATCTCTGCCTAGCAGTCCTTCCTCGAATAGCATCCCGTGGTCTAGGAAGCCAAAGCCCTCCTGGCGACACCATCTTCGCAGCCAGGCATTCACCTCCATGATGCATCTGTCTCTGCCCGGGCCCCTACCTTTGACAGGAAGAATTGAAGAGAATACCACCTGCGCTCCAAACTCCTTCACCTGTACTCCCAGAGCCCTGTAGTCACTCTTGATCCGCTCAGTGTCACACCGCGCAGTATCATTTGTGCCCACATGGATGAGTAGCATGGGGTAGTAGTCAGAGGGCCGGATAATCCTCGACAATGCCTCTAGGCTTTGTCTAGGTTATCTAGTCCAACCCCCTCTTCAAAGCAGGATCAATCCCCAGACAGATTTTTGCCCCAAATCCTTAAATGGCCCCCTCAAGGATTGAGCTCACATCCCTGGGTTTAGCAGGCCAATGCTCAAACCACTGAGCTATCCCTCCCCCATATAAGATGGGGGACTCTAACCTGGGATACAGTGACTCTGAAAAAGCTTTGGTGGACGATCAGCTGAACATGAACTCCCAGAGCAATGTTGTGGCCGAAAGAGCTAATGCAATCCATGGACACATAAAGGGAATCTTGAATAGGAGTAGAGAGGTTATTTTACCTCTGTATTTAGCACTGGTGGGATCACTGCTGGAACACTGTATCCTGTTCTGGTGTCCACAGTTCAAAAAGGATGTTGAAGAATTGGAGAAGGTTCAGAGAAGAGCCATGATAATGACTAAGCATTAGAAAACATGCCTTAGTGTGATAGATTGAGCTCCTTGAATCTATTTCACTCAACAAAGAGAAGGTTAAACAGTGATTTGATTATATTCTATGAGTAGCTATATGGGGAACAAGTATTTAATAGCTGGCTCTTGAATCTAGCAGAGAAAGGTATAACACAATCCAATGGCTGGAAGTTAAAATTCAGAGGGGAAATAAAGTGTAAATTTTTAACAGTGATGGTAATTAAATACTGGAAACATTTACCAATGGTCGTGGTGGATTCACCATCACTGGCCAATTTTTAAATCAAGACTGGATTTTCTAAAAATGTTCATACTCTAGGAATTATTATGGGGAAGTTCTATGGCCTGTGTCATACAGGAGGTCAGACTATATTAACATAAGGGTCCCTTCTGGCCTGGAACCTATGAATCTTTTCTTTATTCCAAAGAAAATTTCTATTATATAAAATATATATACACACACACATTCATTTTCTTAAGTTACAATCTTATTGTAGATTTGTATTTGGAATAAAAATAGTTGTGTCCTTCACTTCTCTTTTTGCAATGAGGATGAAGGAGACAAGGACCAGGTTGCAGATCCAGTACTCTTACTGCAATTATCTAATGGGAATTCTTGCTTTTAGAGGTGATGACTTGTAGAAAGCTAGCTTGATTCAAATAGGATTTCTCCAGCACATTTATCCTTTTTATCCTATAAGGTTAATCTTCCCTCCTTAGCAGCAGCCTCTTTGTAATGCCCTCGCTAGGCTCTGTCTGGGATGGTGAAAGGTAGAAATTTGAGTCTCTAGAGCATCTTTGAATACCCAAATGATTAGGGTTTGCAGGATGAAATATTTATAATGAATGCTTGTCAGTCAATTTCACCTTTTCTTTGCACAGACTGATCACAAACAGGCTGATTTTTACAAATAAGTTTTCTATTCAAAGTTATGTATCAAATGTTTCCTGAGGAAAAAAGTTGCAGCCTATGTGTTGCTTGAGAACTGCATTCACTGTGGTATGTGTCACTACTTATCATGCTATTACTGCAGTTGGTCACATCCCTGCAAGAAAAGTTAGTAAAGCCTTTGTGATGGGGGGGGGGTGGTCTACTCCACACAAGGCCTAACAGGGTTAAAGTGGGCCAATTACCTAGGCTGCATCTGAAGGAGGAATCAGGGAGGAATAATTAGAGATGAGGCTCAGCTGGACAGGAACAGGAGGGGCCTGTATAAAACCCAGTAGCAGAGAGTAGAAGGGGCTCTAACAAAGGGAGTCACTGTTAGGTGAGAGGGCAAGGTAGGACGTAGCCCAGGTATACAGCAGTAAGGGATAGAACTGTGCAGACCTCAACTGCTTGTTGTAGGGTCCCTGGGCTGGAACCCAGTGTAGATGGTGGGCCCGGGTTCCCCTACCAGTCACTGGGGAAGTGGCACCATTAAGGGGCAGTGAATCCAGAAAGACTTTGATGGAAAATGATTTCCTCAGAAGAGGAAAGCCACAGTGACCTGGATGGATGGCCAAGCCATGAAGCAGGAGCACTTGAGTCCCGAGAGAGCAAGACAGAATGACGGAGTGCAACTGCAGGAAGGGGCATCAGCCTGGCTGAGCTAATTTCCAGATGCGGCCAAGAAGAGGCGAGTGGAGCACTCCGGGACAACTCATTATAGACATCCCCAGCTTTGTCCTCACCACTTGGAAATTCTGGCCAAAGTCTGCATCTCAGGCCAACCTAAAGAGGGCAGATGGTTAGGGCACTTGGGTTCAAGCTGACTCAATCAGCTGAAGTCAACCTTGCTCTACCAATCTTCCAATGTGACCTTGGAAAAGTCACTTAGCATCAGTTCCCCATCTGTAAAATGGGTATAATAGTAGTTCCCTTCCTCCCAGAGGTGTTGTGGGGATAAATAAAATAAACATTGTGAAGAGCTCAAGTTCTATAGCAATGGGGTCCATAGAAACACCTTAGATACACAGAACCTGACAATCTGCTATAGAAAACTCTTTGGACAAACTGACTGGGAAAACAAGAAATCAACTGCTTTCTATCATCACCCAAAACAAGTTTTGTTTCATTTCATCAAGAAATGAGATCTGACTGCAGGCCCAAAACTCTTTTTCCTTGAACACTTGTTGAACAAAGCTTCATTCACAAGCATGTTTGTGAAAGGGGAAAACAAAAGGGGTGCAAACATGGTGCATTGAAACTTGGTTTGTACTTTGCTGAAAGGTTGTGACCCTAAGAGCCCCACGGTGCCTACTGGCAGAGGGCCAACTATACTGTAACTCATACCAGGTCTGACACACTTGCTACCCACAACACACTGTCATAATCAGAGGGGTAGCTGTGTTAGTCTGGATCTGTAAAAAGCAACAGAGAGTCCTGTGGCACCTTTAAGACTAACAGATGTATTGGAGCATAAGCTTTCGTGGGTGAATGCCCATGCATGTATCCGACGAAGTGGGCATTCACCGACAAAAGCTTATGCTCCAATACATCTGTTAGTCTTAAAGGTGCCACAGGACTCTCTACTGTTGTCATAATATGTGTCTAAAAGGTGTCATGTAAGGTATATGTAAACTGGTGATAGGCTGGTTCTGAAAATCATTGCACAATGTATGTACGGGTTGTGTACAAAAAGTTATATACGCTAGAGATATGTTTGTTTGAGAGGCAGTGCATAAACCCAGCCTAACTTAGACAAAGGAATGTGAATTCACTTTTTTGCCCAGCTTGATTACAGGCAAAGGACAATGAAAGTACAATTCAGTACAAGACAAAGAAAACAATCAAGCTAACAAGCAAGGAGGAAGGACCTTCATGAGCTAACCAAGGGTCCAAATCTGCACCCCCAGGAAGTCTTCCTGGCTCGAGACAAAGATAATGCACTTTGGAAAATAAAAGATATTGTAAAGTATCAGGGGGTGGTTGTGTTAGTCTGTATCTACAAAAACAACAAGGAGTGTGGTGGCACCTTAAAGACTAACAGATTTATTTGGGCATAAGCTTTCGTGGGTAAAAACCTCACTTCTTCGGATGCATTTTTTTTAAAAGATATTGTAGTTATCTATCACTTAAGGGACAAAAGAGGCCATAGCTCTTGGAATCTGTGAAAGGTGGATCCTTCAACCCTGGGGGTTGAAGTCTCTGAGAACTGTCTATAGGTGAGAAATTGCCTAAGACCAAGACTGTAATCTGTTAAACTTTAGACACTAGAAAGCATTTTATACTTTGTTTTGTTTGTAACCATACCAGTCTCTTTTTCTCTTGCTTAATATCACTTAAATCTCTGTTCTTTAATAAACAGATTCTTTGTTTTACTATAAGTTCTTGCAGTGCTGTGATATTGAAGTATAAAGTGAGTCCTCTGGTAACATAACAACCTGGTATATGCACTGTCTCTTTGCAGGCAGCAAACTGTGAGTGTCCAGTGCGATGGACCAGACACCACAAAAAGACATTTTCGGGAACTCAAGAGATGGGGTTCACTGGTTGTTACCTGCAACGCAAGGTAAAACTGGCAGAATTTGGAGGAGTTTGCTGGTGAGGTGGGCAAACTGGTGTGGCCGGGAGTTGGCACACAGTCTGACCTTCAGTAATGCTCACTCTTGCTAAGGTAGAGAGGAAACAGAGTGATTCATAGTTCTGGGTGTCCTGAACAGAATGTCACAAAGGTTCACAAATTTTCCTCATTATCTCCCCAGTTCTCTGAGAGAGAGCTTGCCGCTTCCTTCCAATCAGCTCTGCGCCATACAGCTAGTCCAATGGGAATGTATCCCGGGGATTCTTTCCAATATACTGTAGAACAGAATGGCACTTTGGTTGGCCTGGCAAAATATTTCGTCAGAGAAAATGCCTTTCCTATTGGAACCATTTGCTAGTGGATTGAATGTGAAAGTCATTTTAGCCGTTAAGGATTTTATTTTTATCAAGAATGCAGACATAAGAAATATTTAATGTGATGTCCTAATTAATGTGTATATGCCAAAAAAGTCCCTTATTTTCCAGAGATTACATTACTTACATTTCCACATTTCATGGTTGCATATTTTATATACTGTAACCATGGCTACCATGTCATTAAAGTCTATTCAGAGATCGTTGGGAATGGGTATAAAACTATCACAAAGAATGATTGCTTTTGTAAATTTAAAAGAAGCTATGCAGTTAATTAGTGAGAGTGTGTAGATTGGACTGATAGAGAACGTGGACTTTGGAACAAATTAGTATTGGTTTGAAGCAATGAAGAGCATTTTTATTTGATATAGGGACTTGCATGCCATAATACAAGTGTCTTAAAGTTTTAATTGTTTTAAGGCTAAGTTCATGCAGTGGCAATATGGCTTATACTAGGAGTATAGGCACTCAACACGTTCCAACCAAAACAGATGAATGCTTTAAATGGGAAATAATGGCAATTTGCACAAAGGAGAAGAGAGAAGACAGACAGCAGAGCATTTAGATTTTCAAGAAGCAGAAGCTAGACTATTGGGTCCTCTTCACAAAATGTATTTGGCACGGTTTTCCTCACACAGTGTGCATATGCCTGGGGTTGGTAGTGTGCAAATCTGCCATTCCTCTTCTGCATTTTCAATGTCAAAGAATTGGAGCTGCTTTTTGAATCAGAACCTAAATTCCTAAATATTTTCCAAATGTTGAATTCCCTGTGAGATATCCACATTGCCATAGCCTCACACATGCCAGATGGTCTTTACATTGCAGGGGTGGAATTAGATTTCACCATCTGACCATTTCTTTTTCTACAATTCACGAATCACCTCTCTCACATGTACATGCCTTCGCGGTTGTGGAATTGTCACATATGATTTGTGGCACCGTGAGGGTCAGGAAGAATCTCCTTCCTGGAACAGTATTTTTTTAACTGGCCAAACCCAGTAATTGCATTTTGTTTTGCTTTCCTGTGAAACATCTGGCATAGCCCACTGCCAGAGTCAGGATGCTCATCTGACAGCTTCAGTGGAACTGCTGGTATTTTGGGCAAAGGAGCTTCCAGCACCAAAGTAGTTAATTTCCTCTTCTTGTTAGAACTATGCACATGTGTGCTACAGCACAATCTCCATCTGCCAGTTCCCGGGGCGGCAACAGACAAGCCTCCTCTTGATGAATGTACTGAGGGAGGGGCTCATCTCATCGAGAATTATAGGAATACTCAGCAGACTCTAACAAGTCAGAGACGATCATTCTTAATGAGCTCAGGAAAATCTAGCACCGTCCCACTCTAGCTTGGCATTGGCTTGTGTTTGGTTGGCTGAGTAGTGTGGGACAAAGTGGCCCTGAGAGGGTTGCACCGTACATTTGTTCTATGGCAGCGTTTCAAAGGATGAACACGGAATCGGCAGCATCCTTTCCAGACATTGACAAGCAGATGCTATGCCAGACCCAGCAATAACTCTTCATCCCCAATCACTCACCCCCACTCCCAACCCCTTGCTGTGCTAACAGAACAGTGGCACATGGACTACTGCAGCAGCTCCAGGTCTACTATTTCCACAAATGCATTAGGCAGAGACCTAAGATGAAACCTCCCCCCCACGTTTTTTTAAACACACCCACCCCAGTGTAGTTGCAAATAACCCCTTCTCTGCTCTTACCCTGATAGCAACCATCCAGAATCTGGCACCACGTACAGAACAACTTGGTGTCCTCAGCAGGAGAGGATAAGCAACGAAGCTGCTTTGCATGTACCACTGCCATTTTGGCTAGGCACAGTGCCGGATGTAAGGAGCCCTCAAAGCAAACAGGAGTAGACAACAGGGGCGTTTTGCGAGGCAGTTTAAAGATTGAGTGTGAGAGTCAGCTACACCTAACATTCTCTAAATTTAGACCAATAAACGCCCCACCCCCCCCCAGCCCCTCAGAGAATGAACAAACACTCCTGCAAGAGTAAAAATCATGCAGGCAGAAATCCAGCAGCAGACTGGGGACTATCCAATTTATTGCAGTGAATGCAATGTGTACGCTTACCTGCATGGTGGACAAGTGGCATATGTGTGCCTTCAGTACAAGCAATTCATGGTCCTCAGAGAATAAGTACAGGCTCTTGAGAGCAGAGTGGCTGAACTGGAGGAGCTAAGGGAGACAGAGCTACATTGAGGAGACATTTTGGCAAACGGTACAGTAGTCCCACCCCATCCCCCCTGCAGGGTCTCCATGTGTGGAGAGATGACAGTGTTTGGAGGAGGGATTTAGGTTTACTAGGAGCTGGGGAATCTTTTGGAATAGGAGGAGCTTATACAGGAAGGATGGGCTCCACCTAAACCAAAACAGAACCAGATTACTGGCATGTAAAATAAAAGTTTGTAGAGGAGTTTTTAAACTAAGGGTTGTGGGAAAGCCAATAGGTGTGGAGGAGCAAACAGTTCAAACAGAGACCTCCCTTGGGTGAAGATTTATTGAAGAGGATACTCTGTATCCTAGCACAGAGAAGAGGCTAGAAGTTGATGAAGTACAGGTCCAAGATGAACAAAAAATAGGCCCATTCAATTATATCACATGAAGGCAGACAACTACATACTGATACATTTTATAAGTACTTGTTTACAAATGCTAGAAGTCTAAATACTAAGATGTGTGTGATGCTGCACCCCATATTCTTCGTAGTGATATTATGAAATGAGTATGGCATAATTATGATGTATTTTATGCAAGATAGGTCAAGTAAGATATCATTGAAAAGGTTATGATTTACTGAATATGATTATCCTATTTGTATGCACATATCATTTTGTATCTGAAAATAGGAATATTGACTATGTATCTGTATTTCAAACGTGTTTACACCTGGGGAACGCCCACTAGGCAAAAGGCTCTCGGTCTAGCTAGCTGGGAAGGGCCCATTTAAGTTAAAGGGCCATTAGGAAAACAATAGGCCTTAAGAAAAGCTTGTCTCCCACCTGAGGAGCCTTCCTGAGAAGGCTACAAACAGCCTCCCAGTAATGGCTGCTGTGAAACTACAGGGACATGTGACCAAGTGCTGGACTCCATCTTGGGATATTAGTATTTTTCCATTGACTGGCAGGGGAACCAAGCTTTGAAACAAAGGGATCCCGCCATATGCAAAAGCTATAGAAGGCAGGGGAGTGACATCACTGAGGTTCTTCACTGACTCCCCACCCAAAGAGACTCCTGGAAAGACTTAAGGAACAAAGACTAAACCAGGGGAAGTGCTGGACTCAGGCTAAAGGGATTTTTAGCCTGTGAATGGAACACCTGGGGATTCTAATCTGTAAGCAAGTGCAACTTTCCCCTTAAGACTCTACAGCCTGCTTGTATCATCCCTTAGGGTGAGGATCTGCTGTTCATATCCAATCTATTTAGTATAGTAAGTTTAGTTTGCATTTCTGTTTATTTGCTTTGATCTGTTTGCTATCCCTTATAATCACTTAATATCTATCTTTTGTAGTTAATAAACTTGTTTTTGTTTTATCTAAAATGAGTGTGTGGGCATCATAACTCAAGGCAAAAAGCTGTGGTGTATTCCTCTCCACATTGTGCAGCTCAAGATGGTATAATTTGGGGTTTACACTCCAGACGTGGTGTGTGCCTGAGTAGCTGGGAAGTTCCCTAGCTGGAGCCTTCCCATGTAGGGGCTGGTCACGGTATCTGCATGTAACTGCAGCTGGGTGTGTCCCTACCTGTATATGTGCTGGTGAAAGTGAAAATGCAGGCTGAAGCCTGGAGAGGACTTGTCAGCTTGTCACAGCAATACAGTGTGAAGGGAACCTAGGCTGGTGGGTCAGGGGGCTCAGTGGTACCCCAGTTCCAGGTGGCACCCTGAAGGAACCCATAGTGAACCTGAGTGACTGGTATTAAATGAGGATATTAATACAATAGGCATGACAGAAACTTGGTGAAATAATGATAATCAATGCGTCACAATAATACCAGGTACAAAATGAATAGGAATGACAGTAGTTTGCACTGGTGGGGGGGTATCACTATGTGTGAAAAAAGGTATAGAGTCAAATATTGCAAATTTTAAATGAATCAAACTGTACCACAGATTCTCTGTGGATAGAAATTCCATGCTTGAATAATAAGAATATAGCAGTAGGAATATACTACCGACAACCTGACAAAGATGGTGACAGTGATTGTGAAATGTTCTGGGAGAACTGAGAGGCTACAAAAGCAGAATAATAATGGGCGATTTCAACTATCCTCACATTGACTGGGTATGTGTCACCTCAGGAAGGGATGCAGATGAACTTTCTAGACACCATTAATGACTGCTTTGTGGAGCAGCTAGTTCTGGAACCCATGAGAGCAGAGACAATTTTTGATTTAGTCCAAAGTGGAGCACAGAATCTGGTCCAAGAGATGAATATAGCAGACTGAAGAATTACAAAGGGGTTTCAAAACTGGGTGACTGGGCAACAAAATAGCAAATGAAAGTCAATATAGATAAATTGAAAATAATGCACATTGGAAAACATAATCCCAATTATACATACATAATGATGGGTTGTACACTAGCTGTTTCCACTCAAGAAAGAGATCTTGGAGTCATTGTGGATAGTCCTCTGAAAACATTCAATCTGCAGCAGCAGTCAAAAACAAACAGAACCATTAGGAAAGGAATAGCTAAAAAGACAGAAAATATCATAAAGCTACCATATAAATCCATGGCACCTTGAATATTGCATGCAGTTCTGGTTGCCCCATCTGAAAAAAAGGTATAATAGAAATGGAAAAGGTACAGAAAAGGGCAACAAAACGATTAGGGGTATGGAACAGTTCCATATGGTGAGATGGAAAAGAATTTATCTTAGAAAAGAGAGACAACTAAGGGGGTGTAGGTGTGCAGATTCACCCCTGCAGTGCCACCTGCTTGTCTCTTCCAAGAATTAGCTCATCCAGCCTCCAGAGCGCCCTCTGCAGGCCAGTGATCCACTGCCGCTTGGCCCCTGTGTCCCTCCCAGACCCGATGCCCCATTATCTGGAGTGCTGCCCCTTGGCAGTAACCCCTTTCTCTCAGGGTCTCCCCTTCCCAGGGAACCCCCACCCACTATCCTCACCTCAGTATAAGGCTACTGCCAGTCATCATCTAGCCCCCGCACCCTGGGGCAGACTGCAGTATCAGCCTACTCATCACCAGCAAAGTTGGGTTTGGAGCTGCTGCCTTTGCCTACCCCTGGGCTGCTCTCTGCAACCCCCAGTACCCATTGGCCTTATGCTAGGCTGCAGCCTGGGGCTTTCCAGGCTGGAGCTCCCCTCAGGTACTCTGCTCAGGTCCCTGCAACCAGGTCCATCTCCCTCTACAGCTAGAGAGAGAGACTACTGAGCTCCTGGCTCTTATATAGGGCCAGCTGAGGCCTGATTGGGGCATGGCCCAGCTGCAGCTGCTTCCCCAATCAGTCTAGTAGCTGCTTCCCCCTGCAACAGCCCTCTCCCAGGCCTGTTTTAAGCCCTTCAGGGCCGGAGCGGGGTTACTGCCCCGCTACAGGGGGATATGATAAAGGTCTATAAAATCATGAAGGGTGTGAAGCAAATGAATAGGGAAGTGTTGTTTACCCCCTTCATATAACACAAGAACCAGGGATCAATTGATGAAATAAAAAGGCAGCAGGTTTAAAACTAACATAACACACAGTCAACCTGGTGGTACTCATTGCCAAGGGATGTTGTGAAGGCCAAAGGTATAAATGGGTTCAAAGAAGAATTAGATGTGTTCATGGAGGACAGGTCCATTAATGGCTATTAGCCAAGATGGTCAGGAACACAACCCCATGTTCTGGGTGTCCCTAAAGCTGCAAGAAGCTGGGACTGGATGACAGGTGATGGATCACTCAGTAATTGCCCTGTTCTGTTCATTCCCTCTGAAGCATCTGGCACTGGCCACTGTCAGAAGAGAGGATACTGGACTACATGGACCATTGGTCTGACCCAGTATGGCCTTGCTTATATTCTCAAAGGAAGCAACTGTTACAAAAGGGCAAAGAAACAGGAAGCAGCCAACTTTAATGAAGACAAATAGCACCCCTTCCTCTCCCTCTATGTAGGAACATATCTTATCATACAGTCAGCCTATGTTTGATTTGATCTCATGACTAATAAATAAGCACAGTAACATCATCCCTCCCCCTCCCCGTAGCTCTGAGTGTGTTCTCTGTGTGTGTTTATTCTTCCTTTACTGCTCACCCGCATAGTTGCTGGCTATCAGTCTTACAACCTAGGGGTTCAGGCTAACTTATTAATATCTGAGCTCCTTTACTTTGCCATCACATTCCCTATCCAGTACTCCTGCTTCCTATAGTACTTCCACAGCCTACTCATCCTCGTCTCCCTTATTTGCAGGATTTATTATAAGATCATTGAAGAATTCCCTTGGCTGAAGGAGGAGATTTTATCTGATGGGAAGCAGCATATTAGGTATATAATGTTTAGCTTTCTCGGGGCTTTTTGTGACTCCAGTCTGATGCACGCACCTGAAATTCATTTTGAAAAGGCCCAATATCCTGAGAGATCATTGTGGTGCATCTAAAGGCACCTCTGTATCTGTTCTGCCTTCAGAGGGTAAACAACAAGGGTGAAGAGCCAGGATTTCAGATGGCACTTTGTCTTCTGCCATGCACCAGTGTCAAGAGTGTGAGTGTTCTTTGAGTGAGCCACTATGCTTTACTAAGCATTTGGGCTCCCTATTCACTCTAGACACAAACCCAGGCACAATGGCTCTGTTCTGATGCAACAGACTTGTTAAGGTTATACGGGCCCGAGCAAGCTCTGGAGAACCTTGCTACCACAGACAAATACTATTTTGGAGTCATCCATGCATCACATTCATAGCAGAGCATGTGTAACTTAGCAGGGCCACATGTGTCCCACAGGGAGACTTACTAGTATGCTTTCTTTATCATGGCAAGTCCTCAATGCAGTTAGAGGCAGCAGAGCGGTTTATTTTGGCAGTGTCCTCTAAGCAGTAGACTTTTTCAAAAGACTTGGTAGCTTAGTGTACTCAGGGCAATGGTGACCCTGACTGGGACTGAGGGCAAAGCTCATGTTGGTCACCCCTCTCCAGGGCTCTCTTAGGCTAATCACAGAAGTGCACAATGTCTTTCAGGGTAAGCTTGTACTTCCAGATTACCTGTGCCTCAGCGAAGTCAAAGACTGTCCTATTTGCCACAGATCTTATGTAGAGTGTGGTCCTCTCCTACGTATCTGAGCTATGGCCATCTTCTTTCTTGCCCTCTCTTACTACATCATAAAACATTCTGGCACAGCACTAGTAACTCATTGGTTGCTCTGTAAATTATCTATCTAAAAACCTCACTCCCCATTTATTAAAAACCTTCCCAACTCACAGGAGAGTGTAGGTGAGACTCAGGAAACACTGTCCAGCTGACCACTGCAGTAGCTCACACCCCTCTGTAATGAATGTTTGCAGACATCATGTACTACACTGGGAGAAACACTCCAGAGCATTTCACCCCATAATCTGATGGGTGTTGTTTGTTTTGTTAACTTCATTTCACATTTGTGATTAAGTTACTAAATGCTCATTTCAGAGAATCCATGCATTTTTTTTGTTTCCAAAAATAAAACATAACCAGAGGGTTCTGTTATGCAACCCAAATATTTGATAGTCTCTCACATTACTGGTTTACAGAAACAGTTGCACCCACATTTTCATGCTCATTCATTAGTTTTGATAGTTTTTTTTTTTAAAAACTGACCCCATAATGCCCATTTTGTCTTTCTGTGTAACCAATTAATATTGTGTACAGTAGGATTCAGACTTGGCAAAGTTTGTGCTTGAACTAATTGAAATGTATTCCTTTCATTTGCAACAATCTTTCGCATTTTTTATCTAAACAGTATTTTGCCTGGGACTGTTATTTCTTCTGCATCACAGGCTCTATTTTTGATATTTCAGAAGTAGAGAATTACCATTATTTTTGCAAGGTTCCTTACACTGTATAAATCTCTAAATCCCACAATTGAAGATACACGGGCAGGCAGAGCTGTGCAGATCGAGTAGCAGGACTGGGGCCCATCATGTCTGAATATACTTACATAGCAGAATGCCCATAATTACTGGAAATATGACCAGTATATATGCAAAGACATAGCATTATAGTGTCTATCCCAAATGGGATCCTGACACACGATTGGGGCCTCTACATGCTAATGAGAGGTTCACCATCTTGGCAGACACACCGAGATTGAAATTCCAGAGCTAAAAAGCATGCACAACCGCAGCTTGAGCTAAAGCTCCCAATCTACAGCTATAATGGACTCATAACCTGTATGAACCGGGCACTGTGGGTTCCACTACCACAAACCAGTAGGTGAAAATAAATAGCAAGTATGAAAATGTATAAGGATGAACAATGTCAGTAAAACGTCTTCATGTATATAAAGGAGAATTGCCATGAAACAAACCCAATTGTACAAGCAGTTAGGGTATGTTTACCCAGCATGGGCTCGCCTACCTGAGCGAGTTTGATTCCAGCTAGTGCAGGTAACCATAGAAGTGAAGACAGCAGAGCACTGGTTGTACAAGCCCAGCATAGATCTTGGGTACGTATTCAGCTTTCTAACTTCCACTGTGCTTGCCCTGTCTTCACTGCTATTGTTACCTGCACTAGCTGGATTCAGGCTAGTTTGGGTAGGATAGCCTGTGTACATCTTATGCTCTGTAGACATATCCTGTGACATAATGATGTTCTCCTTTTAGTTGATATCATTACCATAAAAGGTTTGTGGTAGCATTTTTGGTTGACTTCATTTTTATTGAATTACACACCAGGGATATTGATAATATTTCATGATTCTTTTCAAGTGAAGGATTTTAATATTTACAGATAGACTTTAAAAGTGCCAGCTGGCTGACTTTTAAGAGTTTAAGTTCTTCTCAAGAAAAATTATTAGTCATTTATGTAAGTCTTATTGACAATTTTCTCCAGCTTTGGTTTCCAAGACATAAAAATTACTGTCTGAGATGTACTTTACAGTCCTTTGGAGAGAAGAAGAGAGCCCTTACCCTTGTATTAATAATAATAAAATGTATACTAGTCACCCCATAATCACATGGCTCTAGAGAGGTACATGCCATGTTTTGAAAAAGCTGCAGTTAAACTTCAGTGCACAAAGCCTGTTTGGAGCAGTGCACAGCAGGCCAATCAGTGATTGGGCACAATACACCACTAGAGACAAGTCAACATTAATAAGTTCAATAGTACTTTCATATCATGTTTAGAGTACCATACAAACATATGCTGAGAATATTGGCCAGCCCGAGTGTGCACAGCTAACAAACAAACAAAAAAAAGGATTCCGTAAGAAGGTGGTGTTGAGACCAAGCACTAATAAGATGGAATTTTGCCAACAGATGACATGTGACTCAAGCCCCAAATGCGAATGTTTGGATAGATCTGGATCCCTGCACCAGCACAGGGATGGAGATAGGTTGCATCTTCTTTATTCAGAGGCGGCCAGGGCTGGTATAGCCCCAAGGGAAGATTAGAGCAGCCCTCCCCTCACACCTATGATGGGCTATTGAAAGGGTTCAATATTACGGGGATGCAGATCCACCCCAGCAACACACACACCTGCCCCAGAACATCCCCTGCTCCTGGGGCTCCTGCAGAGATGGCAGATCCCAGATACCCAGAGCTGGGAATGCTTTGGTACAAAAAGCCCCAAACATATTAAAATTCAAATGCGGCCTCTTCAGAGGCAGTGGTAAACTGGGGAGGGGAAAGAGGTACACTGTGTGAGCTGTGATGTCTGGATATCTCTATAGGCAATGGGGGAACCACTATAAGGGCAACCTCTTGCTTCACCTTTCAAAGGGTGTATCCCAAGCTGTCCTTCCCCCAGTACTGCCATGCTAGTGTTCACAGCAGCAAGGCTATGACCTTGGACAGAAACCCCCTCCTCTAGATTAAATAGAGTGCAGCCAAGTTATGAAGTTATCCAGCACAGATACACTAAGCAGGAGTCTAGTCTTGCCCTCACCCCTAGCGCGCACATATCGGAGGAGGCATAATTTGCCTATAGATCTCCTTTCCACAAACCTGCTCCCTCCCCTGTCCTCTCTGACTCAATCTTGTATTCAATTTTAAATTCACCTCGCTCTTTCTCCATTGGTTTCGATATGGCGTAATACTAACCCACGAATCTAGGTAACTCGGAAAAAGGAGCCTCTCAAGAGACGAAGGTATTAATCCTTTCTTTGAGAAGAGAACATGGTGTGGGGAATGAGGGCACGCCTGAAGAGCCCTTGAGTTTCCACAGTCACTGGCTGCTCAAACAAACCCTTGGAAGCTGGGTACCAGATGTTGTTGAAAGTCTGGTGATTCATTTAGGCTCTGACTCTACAAAGACTTATGCATGTGCTTAAGTCATTCCACTGAATTGTGCCACTGAATGATCAGGGTGTTAGGTGCCTCATTGGGAGCTGACATCTTTTGAAAAACCAGACATTGAAGTGCCTAACTGGGAGCTGCTGGATGCTCTTTTCAAAATTTAAATGCCCATTTTGGCCATGAATTCATCGTTCTCCATTCCAATTTCCCTTGCTCAGTGTTAAAGGACCACCATCCCCCTTGGAAGAATGCGGAAACGAATCCTGGATTACTATGTGAAAACAAATGTTATTCTTTTTTGCAGCAAAACTCTTTAGACTCATTTTCCTGTTTGAGCTGTGAAGTCTCCAAACAAAAGTCACTTGGCCATATGGCAGCTGCTGTTGCTAATGCCTTGCAGAAATTTCTGGGAAAGAAATGACATTGGAGAAAGGAAAAAAAGAGGTGAAGGAGGAAGCTGTACCTGAAAACATGCTTCCAGTGATCTGCCTGAACATTTCCAGGCACTACTCTCAAGTCTGCCCTTGAAATATGCATTAAACAAGGCAGCCAGTGTGTATTCTCTTTGTCCAGTTTACTCTATGCTGGCACATAACAATCACTTGTTCCACTGAGGTTACTTCAAAGGTGTCTCCTTTGATTTCAAATTTAGCTCATGTCTCTTAAAGCCAAAGGCTCACAGGTAGTGAACTCAATAGTATCTGTACACTAAAAACCATAGGGAAAGACTCTGGCTTTAAGCCAACATTCATGATGGGGCTCGGAGTGGTTGCACACCAGTAGCTCCTCTCAGAGTCCTTGTGTCCAAGTGTCTATGGGTATGGAGTCTGAGCAGTCCCTGCCCCACCCTTTCCAAGCCACAGTGTGGTCTCTCTTCATTGGCAGCCCAGCACTACTAGCCAACATAGAGAACAGATGAGTAGACCAGTTACACTCCTCCACACACGGAGAGCCTAGAACTGCTGTTTATGCAGGACCTTGGTTGTTGGGTGCTGGATCTGCAAGGATGAAGCTGTACTTGGCCCTGGACAGACGCACAAGGAGAGAGGGGAAGTTGTTGGCATCCAATCTGGGCTTCCTTGGTTATCTGCCTCTGTATCTAAGTTCTTATGCTGCGCTCACACAGTGATACCAGAGTACACCACAGAATGATAAAACATTTTAGGCCAATATATTCAAAAGTGGCCTCTAATTTTTGGTGCCCCCATTGACTTTATTTTTTTATTTATTTAGAGAGCCCAGTTTGAGACACTTAGGGCCAGGTTTTCAGAGGCCAGCAGCACTCACAACAGGGATAATCAATGGGAACTCAGCACCTCTGAAAACCAGGATCTATACATAGCACCCAAAAATTAGAAGCCATTTTTGTCTGTTTTGTGACAATTTCAGTTTTTATGCCCCACCAGTCAGGCACAGTATATGTAATTCACCTGGCTTAATTTTTGTAACTGAAACATCTAAAATAAAGTAGATGGTTAAATCAAATAAAACCTAGTGGGCACTATGTGGCTATATTCTATGTAGCTCTTTGGCGACTATGGGCCAGCTCCTCAGCTGGTGAAAATCAATATAGCTCTGTTGAAGTCCATGAAGCTACACCAATTTATACCAGCTTAGGATCTTGCCCTATATATCTTCACAGGATGCTACTACATAAAAAACGTACCCAGAAAACTCTTTACAAAAAGACAGAGGGAGTGTGTATTATGCTACATAATACCAATAGTACATTGAAAAAGTATAGTGCCCTATTTTTGTGATTTTTAACACACTTATACTTCATTACCAAAACAATGCGCATAACTAAAAATTCCTTTAGCATACAAATATGTTTCCTAACTTCTTGAACTTCCATCTGTTGGTGCTGTGATAATATTGGTAATGAATTAAAGGGAGAACACCACTACCTGCATAAAATGAGGGTAATTATCTTCAAATTATTGTACATATTCCAGATTATGACATCTTTATGTTTTGCGACACAAAAAGGAAAGACTATTTAATTTACTTTAGAGCTGCTAATAGAAGACAAATTGATATCTTTTTAGTTAACTACCAGGTTCTTGACATTTCTGACCAAACACAGTACAATATTTCATTTCCACAGTGGTACTTGCAGCTGCTAGCATTTGCTCATGTCTAATCAAGCGAGAAGTTAACCTTGAATACCAAACACAAAATCTATAAACTAAAAGCTAGAACTAACTTGAGTCCCTGAAGGTCAGAGAATTTAAATAGAAAGGAGCAATACCACCTGAAAATAAAAGTGTTCTTTCATTTTTCCACTGTATTATTCCAGACATATTCTCATATGACTTTCATGCATGACTGTCAATTTGTTTATTAACCCTTTTTCAGAAGTTACTTTAAATAATCAGATCTTTGGGTCAAATCCTTCAATGCTTAGTCCAGGGATCAGCAACCTTTGGCACACGGCCCGTCAGGGAAATCTGCTGGTGAGCCGGGACGGTTTGATTACCTGCAGCGTCCGCAGGTTCGGCCGATCGCAGCTTTCACTGGCCGTGGTTTGCCGTTCCAGGCCAATGGGGGCCAGGGCCAGCTCCAGGGTTTTGGCCGCTCCAAGCAGCCAAAACAAAACAAAACAAACAAACAAAAAAGCCGTGATTGAGATCTGCGGCTGAAATTCGGCGGGACGTCCTTCGCTCCCAGGCAGAGTGAGGGACCGTCCGCTGAATTGCCGCTGAATACCTGGACGTGCCACCCCTCTCCGGAGCGGCCTCCCCAAGCACCTGCTTGACAAGCTGGAGCCTGCTCTGATGGGGGCTGCAGGAAGAGGCGTGGGCCGAGGGATGTGCTGGCCACTGCTTCCCACAGCCCCCACTGGCCTGGAATGGCGAACCATGGCCAGTGGAAGCTGCGATCAGCCAAACCTGCAGACACTGCAGGTAAACAAACCGTCCCGGCCCACAAGCGGATTTCCCTGACGGGCCATGTGCCAAAGGTTGCCGATCCCTGGCTTAGTCCTTAATCAAGCCACCCCTGCAGTCCTGAGCTAGACTGTCACTGCACCTGTGCAGAGAGTGGGGAAGGAATATAAGAAATCTTTCCTGCCCACAATCTGAATGTTGTGCTGTGGTAGATGGGGAAAGGGAGATGTGACAATGCGGTTCTGGTGGAACCCAACTGAGAGTGCCAACTCAGGACAAATTGCTCAAATAGGGCAGTTACAGCCCAAGGCTGGGGTTTTTTCCACCTCTAAGGCAAACCAAACCAGCCAGACTAAGAGGACTTCAGTCTCACCCCACTGGCTAACTGCAAGTCTCACAAGCAATCTCCTTAGACATTCCAGTTTCCCAGTATTACCACCAGTACCACTCGTTATGGGGACAAATGGTTATGAAAACCAATACCCCAGTAAAAGAAAAAGGTTCTCCTGATCCCAAAGGACCAAGCCCCAGACCCAGGTCAATATACAAATCAGATCTTACCCACAAATCACGCTGTTGCCAATCCTTTAGAATCTAAATCTAAAGGTTTATTCATAAAAGGAAAAAGATAGAGATGAGAGTTAGAATTGGTTAAATGGAATCAATTACATACAGTAATGGCAAAGTTCTTGGTTCAGGCTTGCAGCAGCGATGGAATAAACTGCAGGTTCAAATCAAGTCTCTGGAATACATCCCCCGCTGGGATGGGTCCTCAGTCCTTTGTTCAAAGCTTCAGCTTGTAGCAAAGTTCCTCCAGAGGTGTGAAGCAGGATTGAAGACAAGATGGAGATGAGGCATCAGCCTTATATAGTCTTTTCCAGGTGTAAGAACACCTTTGTTCTTACTGTGGAAAATTACAGCAACATGGAGTCTGGAGTCCATGGGCCAGTCCCTGCATACTTTGCTGAGTTACAAGGCGTATCTGCCTTTTCTCAATGGGTCCATTGTATAGCTGATGGTCCTTAATGGGCCATCAAGCAGGCTAGGCAGAGCTAATCTCAGCTTGTCTGGGATGTCACCCAGAAGCATAGCATAAATTTGCCATACAGACAGTACAGAGCCAATATTCATAACTTCGACTACAAAAGTGATACACACATATAGACAGCATAATCATAACCAGTAAACCATAACCTTGTCCTAGACACCCCATTTGACCCCCTTTATACAAGATTTGGGTGCCACTACAGGACCTTGGTTGCAACAATGATCTATATGGTCCCAGATTATATCAATAACGTCACAGGAGATAGGAACATAGCCTCTCTGTGTGGGGGGATGAGAGGGAGAGGACTCCTCTTTATAACAGAGTTGTAGTGGGTTAGTGAGGGTTCCTCCCCCACCAGCTCAAGGAGAGGCCACTCCGCCTCACTATATCTATGGGATGTCACTCCCTATCGGGGGGTTAAAGCCACAGTCCTTAAACAGGATAGCGCAGTCTAACAGTCTTAAGGAGCTCAGGCCTGCAGGCAGGGCAGAACAGAAAACACAGTCTTAAGGCTCTGGCCATGAAGCAGGGTAGAGCCCCAAATAGTCTAGGACAGGGGTTCTCAAACTTCATTGCACCGTGACCCCCTTCTGACAACAAAAATCACTACATGACCCCAGGAGGGGGCACTGAAGCCTGAGCCCACACAATTCCTGCCACCCTGGGTAGAGGGGCCAAACCCCAAACCTGACCCCACCACTCTGGGCAGGGGGTTCAAAGCTGAAGCCCAAGGGCTTCAGCCGCAGGCATGGGGCCTGTAACCTGAGCCATGCCACCCAGGGCTGGAGCAAGTCTAAGCCAGTCCTGGTGACCCCATTAAAACAGGGAGCGGGGTCTGGGGCTTGCCTCGCTCTGGCACTCCAGCCGGGGAATGGGGTTGGGGACTTGCCCCGCTCTGTGTGTGCCATCGCTCCACACAGCTCCTGGAAGCAGCGGCATGTCCCCCCTCTGGCTTCTACGCATGGGGCAGCCAGAGGGCTCCGCATACTGCCCCCACCACAAGCGCCGCCCCTGCAGCTTCCGGGAGCTGCAGGGGCTGCGCCTGTGGACAGGGCAGCTCGCAGAGCCGCCTGGATGGCACCATGCCTCCGCATAGCAGCCAGAGTGGGGACATGCTGCTGCTTCTGGGAGCTGTGGGGGCGGCACTTGCAGACAGGGCAACGCACAGAGCCACCTGACCAACCCTCTGCATAGGAGCCAGAGTGGGGACATGCCACTGCTTCCAGGAGCTACTTGAGGTAAGCGCCGCCTGGAACCTGAATCCCTGACCTCCTCCTGTGCCCCATGCCCCTGCCCCAGCCCTGATCCCCCTCCCGCCCTCTGAACCCCTTGGTCCAGCCCAGAGCACCCCTCCGCCCCCCAAGCCCCTCCTTCCCCCCCCCCCCCCACAGCCCACCCCCCCAGCCAGGCCCCCCCCCCCCCCCCCCGCACCCCAACCCCCTGCCCCTGCCTGGAACCCCCTCCCACACCCCAAACTCCTCATTTCTGGCCCCACCCCAGAGCCTGCACCCCCAGCTGGAGCCCTCATCCCTTCCCACACTCCAACTCCCAATTTTGTGAGCATTCATAGCCCGCCATACAATTTCCATACCCAGATGTGGCCCTCAGGCCAAAAAGTTTGCCCACCCCGGTTTAGCCTAAGAACTGCAGTGGGAGTTTTGCCTGAGGAAGAACTGCAGGACTAGGCCTTTTGGGATTCACAGAAGAACATTTATATTTGAAGTTTAGCCACACTCATGTTTCCATTTGCAGAACTGAAGTCTCATTTAGAGACCAAATATTTACAGTTCCTCTTTATAAGGTCATCAGGTCCCCCAGAGATCCAGCACTCCACTGGCAGTTAAATTCTTACTGTTTTATTCCTTCTACCCCAAATAATTGCCCTAATTCACTTGAATTTAAATGAAATGTTACTATTTGACTAACTACCAATGGAACTTCTGTATTACAATAGACCAATGGTCCATCTCCCCCAGTATCTTATCTTTGTGATAGGCCAATGCCAGGAGCTTCAGAGAAAAGTGCAATCTCCTTTGTCATGCACCTATTTTAATTGTGCAATTCTATGACATTGGGCAGTAGAGGTAAGAGGGCAGGATTTCTTCCAAATCCCAGCTGGTGATCAGTTTGTTGCCCTGAAGCATGATGATTTGTTGCCTTTGTAATTTCATCCTTCCGATTTTAACAGCTGATACTATTTTTATTCACCTGTACACTAAGTTGCTAGTCCTTTTTGGAAATTTACTAAGCTGTTTACTTCAATTTCATCTTGCAGAAAGTTTCACAAATAAGCCTTATGTGAAAAAAAATCCCTTCGATCTGTTATAAACCTGTTGTTATCTTTTGATTTTATATGAGAAATATGACATGAGGGCCAAGATTAATTAGAACTAGGAGTATTAGAATCCTGAGCATCGGCAAGGATTAATAACTGTTATATGGCATCAATAGAGTCATACAGGTATAAGTATGGAGAAATGTGGGCTTGGAGGAACTACCATTAAGTGAATACATAATTGGTTAGACAAATGCAAACAAAGAGTAACTATTAATGGAATTACGTCAGATTGGAAGGAGGTTTCAAGTGGGGTTCTACAGGGATCTGTTCTAGGTCTGGCATTGTTTCACATCTTTATTAAATGACCTGGATGTAGGAATAGAGAGCATACGGATCAAATTTGCAGATGACACAAAGCTGGGAGGATGGGGTTGCCAACATTTTGTAGGATAAAGATAAAATTGAGAGGGATCTTGATAAATTGATATAGACAACAAAATGAAATTAAAAAAAGACAAAATGTAAGGTGCTACACTTAAAGAAGAAAAATGAAATGTGCGTGTACAGAATTGGGGATAACTGGCTTAACAGCAGCACTGCTGAGAAGGATAAGGGAATTATGGTGGATCACACCTCAACATGTTTCAGCAATGCGATGCTATTGCAAAAAAAGCAAATGCAATTTTAGGTTGCATTAACAGAGGCATAGTATGCAAGTCACGGGAGGTGATAGTACCGCTCTACTCAGTGCTGATTAGGCCTCAGCTAGAGTACCGTGTCCAGTTTTGGTCACCAGTGTATAGAAAGGATGTATGTAGAGAAACTGGAAAGGATCTAGAGGTGAGCTACAAAGATGGTCAAAGGGATGGAATGCAAGCCATACAAGCAAAGGCTGAAGCCAGGAACTGGGTATGTTTTGTTTAGAAAAGAGTAGATTAAGGGGGACATGATAGCAGTCTTCACATACTTGAAAGGCTGCCATAAAAAAGATGGAGAAATGTTGTTCTCTCTTGCCACAGAGGGCAGGACGAGGGGCAATGGGTTCAAGCTGCAGCATAGGAGATTTAGATTGAATCTCAGGAAAAATTTCCTAACTGTCAGAACAGTAGGACAATGGAACAGATTGCCTAGAAAGGTGATGGAAGCTGGAGGTTTTCAAAAGGAGGCTGGATAGCCATCTGTCTTGGATAGTTTAGACCCAACAAATCCTGCATCTTGGCAGGGGGTTAGACTAGATGACCCTTGCAGTCCTGTCTACCCTATGGTTCTATAATTCTAAGTGAGATCTGTGTAATTCGGCATTCACTTTCCTTGTTCTCACAGTGGTCCTCCCTTTCATTCCATGCCTCTGATTGGGAAGGAAAGCCACAATTAGAGCTATCTGAAACATTTTCATTGGATTTTTTTTGAGGAAAAATTGTTTTCATTTTCGGTTCTGGTTTTGATAAAAAAAATTAGTTTTTGATAAAATTTTGATTTTCTAAGACTGACTTTTTACCCATCCCTTTTTTAACATAAAAAACAATGTTGCTGTTTGATCATTGTTTTCCCCTTTGTCTTTCTCGAAAAAGCAATCAGAATTTTGAATAGGAAATTTCTAAAAAAAATGTTTTTTCATTTTCTGTGAATATTTTTGTTTTACTATCTGTAACCATAAACGTTTCTCTGCTGGTGACCTTATACTTCATCCAAATTTCACTATAGTCAATGAGTATTTTCCCACAGAGTTCAATGGGATTTAGATAAATTCCATAGCTAAATATAGATGTTCATGCAAATAGTACAGATGGCATCACTAAATTAGACATAAAAGTAATTACATAATATTGAAACATTACCAGGATTTTCAGCATAGTATTAGTTTGTCTCTTCACAGACCCTTGTAAGAGACATGTGACAGCCTCTCAGAGAAAATGTGCTTCTTGAGAATGTGTGTTAAATTCCTAGCTATTTGTGTTTAAGACCTGTCTTTTGTCATGTACAGATTACCTGCCTTTTACACCAGATGGGTATTTCTTTATGGTAATATCTCCCACAGATACTTCAGATCACAGGAATTGCCAAACTGGGTTAGAGAAATTGTTCCTCTAGTCTAATAGCCAATACCAGGTATTTCAGTAGAAGCTGCAAGAAATCCAATAGTGAACAATTATATGATAACCTGCTCTAGGGAAAGTTTCTTCCTAATTCCTTATTAATTAGGGATTGCTTTGTGCCCTGTAGCAGAAGGGTTTATATTGCTTCTATAACCTTTTTTCCATCCTTTTTAATGTAACATCACCCATATAAATGTAATTTTTAATGCAACTAAACTCTTGACCTGAATAACTTATGACAGTGTGTTCCACAGGTTAACTATACATTATGAAAGACATTACTTTTTACTTACAGTGTTTCTTCCTGGCCTAAGCAGGCATGAACTTCTGAAGATACTCTCTGGGGATAACCATTTTTCAAAACATATGTCAATTCCTGTTACCTACTGTCCTCCAGGTCTCACATTCATATCCATTAGAAGTGGTTGGACACTACCGTGTGACTGTGCAAACATCATGTAAAAATCTAAACAAACATCAGCCACTCTTTGTATTGTTTAAGGCTTCAGAAATTACAGCTTCAGGCAATCTTGATTATCAGTCATTGATTTCCCAAATTATAGTTATATCTACTCCCACGTATCAACAGTACCATTTATGCAGATCAGGGCGGAACGAACCTTTTGTGGGCTCAGCGCCAAACATATTTGTAGGCCCCATGGGGGCAATGGGCATGGCATAGAGGGACGGGGGTCGGTCCCTGGAGCAAGGGACCGGCTGGGATAATGGGGGATGGTGTGGCGGGGGTGGCCCTGCTCCGTGCAGCCCAGCACAAGGGCACTATTTACAATCTCACAGCCACCAGATGCACACTGGCCCACCCAGCCCTGCGCTGCCACCATGCCCCTTCCCCTCAGGAGCGGACCCACACCATACCACCCCCTTTTGCCCAGTGCCCCCTTGCCCAGAGACCTCCCACATAGATCCCTCTGCCCAACGCCCCCTCACTGAGGCCTCCTACTGATCCCAATGCCCAGCACCCCCCAGACCTGCTATGCCCAGTGCCCACCTGACCAGAGACCCCCCGCTGGCCTCTCACCACAACTGCACAGGGCCCGGCACACCACACCCCTACCTAGAGGCTCCCCCAGACCACCACCCCCCACTTCCCAGCGCCCCCCTCACAGCCCCACCACTACAACTGCATAGTGCCCCATATTCCTGAGGGAATTCTGCATAAAAAAAAATTAAAAATTCTGCAAACAATGTTTCAAAATTCTGCACAATTTATTTGTCAATAAAATAGATGTGGAATCTCTGGCATGGCAGTGGGGAGCACTGGCCACTGGTTGCTTGGAGGTGGGAGATCACCCAGCAGCCTCTCCCCCCGCCCCAGGACAGGGACTCGGCAGTGAGGCTGCACCTGACTCTGACACAGCACAAGGGCCAGGCCTGCCCCAGAAACACCCTGGGGCCCCGTCCCTCTATGCCAGGCACACCAGGTGTGAGCAGGCAGGCTCAGCCCGGCAGTAGGATCCAAGTGCAGAGGGACTTAGTGTGGGGGGATCCAGGGGAGGGTAAGAGGGTTCTGTGTGGGGCAATCTGCATGTGGGTGGCTCAGTGGGGGGGATCTGGATGCACAGGGGCTCATTTGGAGGTTCCAGGTGCAGGGGCAATGGGACTCTGCAGGGGGGTCCAGGTGATGGTGATTGGGGCTTAGCAGGGGGTGTCTGAGTGTGGAGATCTCAGTGGGGGTGTCTGGGTGAAGGGGAGGTGGGGCTCATTGGGGTGGGGGTCCAGGTGAAGCTGGTTGAGGTTCAGTGGGGTGTCTGGGGGGCTCGTCGGAGACGGCCAGGTGCAGGGGAGGTGGGGCTTGTCACGGTGGGGGTTCGATGGGCCCCCAGCTGCTGCCAAGGGGATGCTGCATGCAGGGCTCCCACTTCGCCCTGCCCCCTCTTCCCATATCCCCATCTCTTCCCCATCCCATGTCCTTTCCCTACTGCCCCATCTAGGGTGACCAGACAGCAAGTGTGAAAAATCGGGACTGTGGTGGGGGGTAATAGGAGCCTATATAAGAAAAAGACCCCAAAATTGGGACTGTCCCTATAAAATCTGGTCACCCTAGCCCCATCCCCTCCCCTATCCCACTCCCTTTCCTTCTCCATTGTCTCTTTCCCACAACACCACAGGCACTCACTGTTGTACAGAAAACAGGATGGCTCTCAGCACACAGGAGGGGAGCATGACCAGCTCTAGGACCCAGAAGGCAGTGTCCAGTGTCAAATCAGTGGAGCTGAGCAGCACCCTCTTTCAGCGAGGCAGATCTGTGCTCGCAGAAATGGAGTGGGGGAGGGCACTGGCATGTGAACCTGTCTTCCCTCCTCACGTCTCACCTCTGTTTGGTGTGCAATGCCCCTCCACACTACCCCCACGGGTGTCCCCAGTGTTGAAACTGATCTTCAATGGCCCACAGCTGGGCAGATTGTTACCGGGACCAGTGAAAATTAGGATTCAATTTGCTCAATGCACAGCAATTTATTTGAGAAAGAATCACACAAGCCGTAAAAGGTTATATAATTTGTCTCCTTAATAAATCTCAATTCCCCAAGCATAAACCCTCCGCAACTATGTTGGGCTTACACAGTATCCTGATTGACAAACAAAAGAGGTATAGCTACCAGTCCTAGATGGAGACTTCTTTTCTTCTCTTCTTTTCCCCTCTCAAGTACTTGGTCTGTTAAATGTCCCCCAAAGAAGGGTCTTGGTTACCCCGAGGCCCTCTGGTTCAAAAGTCCCTTGTAACAGAGTTTTGGTTACCCTGAGATCCTCTATGTCACAGCATCACAGACCTCTTCAAATATTAATTGGGGAACTAACTAACTAACTAACTCTGCTTAGCATTTATAACTCTTGTTTTCAAAGGAGTCACATGTCCCAGAAATATGCCCTGTGGGTGTTTCATTACTGTTTTTTTAATTAATATTTTAGAAGAGGTCTGCAAACAGACACAGACCAAAGATCAGTTGACATTTACCCTCTCATCAATCATTCACTTGAGCTCTTAGAGTGGTGTCATACAGAAGAGTCATTTTGACCCGGGTCAGCCTGTGCCAAGCTCACTGATGGCGTGTTTTTGCATTTTCTTTACTTGGTGAGCTGGCCCCTGGCTCATATGACCAAAGTTCTGTGCTGAAACACACACACAGATAGAGCCTTTAATCACTCTCAGTAAATTTCCATACCAACTTATGCTCCCAGAATCCCCTAGCATATTCAGATGTACACCACAGTCATTCATATCAATCACAGTAATTCATAATAATAATTTGGCACCATCCCAATACCCAGACCCCCTCCCCCCTGGCTTCCCTTTGCTTCTCTGTCACTTTCTGCAGAGTGGGAAGCAAAGAAATCTGCAAGGTGACCTGTTTTCATTCCCCCAGAAGTACCTCACACAGACCACCCCTGCCCAGAATCCCAACACACACAGACCTCCCCCAACCCCCACTGCCCAGCGCCCCCCATAGATCCACTCCTCCATGCCCATGCCCACTGGGAGGTGACTATGTCCTCTGGGTTGAGCCAGCAGCACAGCTGGTGCTGGTCGGGGATTGCTTCAGCCCCGTGGGAGCAGCACGATCAGCCAGGTCAAAGCGGGAGTGGGGTCTGCCCAGGCCGGGCTCCCTCAGGACCCACTTGCCTGGTGGGGCCCGGCCAAGCCCCCCATGTTGCCCCCCCCCCGCACTGGTCCCAGGCGGCTCAGCCTGGGGAAGGTAGGTGGGGGCCCGCAGGTGGCAGGCATCAGAGACCGCTGGGAGCCGGAGCTGCACTGGGAAGCAGGGCAGACCCTGGGACATGATCCCCAAGAGCCCATGCCCAGGGGCTGGGGGGAAGAGGGGGTGAAAAGGAGCGAGCAATGGGTGGGGCCTTGGGGCAGAGCACAGACAGAATGGGGGGGGGGGAGGGGCAATAGTCCGGGCACCAGAGTGCCTTCTGAGTGTGGGCCCAGTGCCATGGTGCCACCGGCGCCACTGTAAACCCGGTACTGATGCAGATAAAAAAGACCAAGTAGAAATGAGTTAGATAAAATAATCAGGTAGAAGCTGTACAAGCTGGACTATCAGAGGCACTTTGTATTGTTTACTATAGGAGATGGATTCCACATGGTTTGTGGCATAAACAAATTGAAACTGGGCAACAGATTGTTATTTCAATAGCACAAAAAAAAAGTGTCAGTTGGGAGATAAAATACTTCCTAATTTTTATTAAAATCAGCTTACAAGCCATCAGGGCCAGGGACCTTTCATGACTACATTTTTAGAATAGCCATCTGGACATCCTCAGGTGTTATGAGCTCAAGTATGGCCTCTGGTTTTTACAGTCACTTTAGGGAAATTTACCCTGTCCAGAAAATCCAAGACATCAGGTGTGGTGGAAGTAATGATTTATATACAATGATGTGCTTTGAGGGGTCTCCTCAGGACCCCCTTGTTAAAATTCTACCACCAGACTGAAAGAAGGAATGAGATAATACTGGCTGGGCTGGAACTTTCTGGATTGCTGCAAAATCATCCCTGCCAGAGATGACTTATCCCTATTCAGACTATTATAAAATACATCTGAAGAGGAAATTACTTTCCTTTCTGAGTGTAAGCACATGCTCCCCTCATGTTGTATCCAGGGCTCATCACAGGCAAAGAGAATGGTTTTTTTGATGATAGTCCCTTATTGGCAGCACAGTGGATGGTAGTGACATGCAGAAGTAGTTAGTGATATTAATTGTGTTAGTACCTGAGACAGACAACCTCAGCTGTCTTGTATTTGGAAGATGAAGCTGCTACATGATTTGGCAAGGAGAGAATTAGCTAGAAGGCAGACTGCATTTGTCACAATGTATCTGAGCTCCTACACTCATGTACCAGTGGAAAGATCCTACTATATTGACCCATTGTGTTCAGGATGAACGTACAGTGTTATTTTTCTAATTTTTACTCATTGACATCAAGGTCACTTTCAAACCAATGATTCTATTCTTCAGTCCCATGTTCTACATTTTTTCTCTTCTATTTATGTAGGAACGTTTTAAAATTCTTCCAGTTCTCTCTTTTGCCTTTGTCAACTTTCTCCCGAGTGTCTTAATTTCTTTATCCTATGACAAGATGAATCATAGCTATGGTTACATAAGGATTTGTATTGCTAGTTAAACTGGCTCAATTGCTTGCCATTTGTAATAACAGTAGGAACTTTGGAGTAGGAACTAAAGTCACGCATACTGTTGTACGGGGGGGAATTAGTCTTATCAGCAGAAGCACATCATTGCTTGCACTGGGAGCCAGGCAGGCAAGCCAGCACAACCAATATGTACAGTTCTCAGCAACAAGTTAAGTAACGTGTTTACTGTTATTTAAAAAGTCTCTAATATTTTTTCTCAAGTTATAATAGCAAGTTGGTAACAGCTATTACCTGGTGCCAGAAAAAAACCTAAATGTAAGAAAAGAGTAGAACAAACCTGAAAAAAATGGATCAACTAATGCCTCCAAGAAAGTTAGTGTTTGAAGGCAATGCAACAAAAATATTGGAGAAAATTGAAGCAAGTTTGCAAGGATTTGAGCTGGACTGCACTTTAAGTGGCAAAGGCAAAAAAGATGAAGAGATGAAAATAGTATTATTTCTTCCTGTGGCAGGTGAAGAAGCAAGATAAGTATTTACCACTTTTCATTTTGATGATGTACAGCTAAAGAAAAGAAAAAGGTCTTAAAGAATAAGTTTGAGGCATAGCCCACGAAAGCTTATGCCCAAATACATTTGTTAGTCTCTAAGGTGCCACAAAGACTCCTCATTGTTTTTGCTGATACAGACTAACACGACTACCACTCTGAAACATATGAGAGGCACACATTTTTCACCAGAAGTCAGACATATGTGGAAACTATAGACCAATACATGACTGATTTAAAACTGGCAGCACAATGCAAATTTGGAGAAGTGTTTGAATCACTCATTAAAGACCACATCATGTGTGGTATGAGACCTTGGCTACACTTGCAGCTGTACAGCGCTGTGAGGTAAACCTGTCTTCATGCAGCTGAGTAGGGAAAAGCGCTGCAGTCTGTCCACACTGACAGCTGCCAGCACAGTGGTGTGGCCACACTTGTAACATTTGCAGCTGTGTTGGGAGCGGTGCATTATGGGCAGCTATCCCAGCATTCATGTGGCTGCAACGTGCTTTTCAAAACGGGGTGGGGTGGATTGTGACAGGGAGTGTAGGGGGAGAGAGAGTGCTTTTTGGAGCATGTCAGCTCTCTACTTTGCAAGTTCCGAACTCCCGGCCCTCTGGTCATTCATTCACTCATTCAAAGCAAGCTGCAATCTGTTTGCTTTTCTCTGTGGTATGAGCTTTGAAACCGACACTTCCTCATTCCTGCAGCCAGTCACAACAATGGAGAGGATTGGCCACTTGACAAGGTGATTAGTACAGCGCTGCAAGCGTTTACACTCACACCCGTGAGTCATAGCCACTCCACTGCAGCTGTTATTCCTCTCGGAGATGTGGAGTACCTGCAGCGGTGTGCCCAGGGAGATACAGCGCTGTAAGTAGGGTGACCAGACAGCAAGTGTGAAAAATCGGGACGAGGGTGGGGGGTAATAGGAGCCTATATAAGAAAAAGCCCCAAATATCGGGACGGTCCCTATAAAATCGGGACATCTGGTCACCCAAGCTGTAAGTGCCCTGCCAGTGTGGACGGGGAGTGAGTTACAGCGCTGGGGGAGGCTTTACAGCGCTGTAACTTGCAAGTGTAGCCAAGCGAGCTTTGTTGTTGAGGGAGAGTAATTTAGCCAATGAATGTGCTGTGGACTTACGTGGTGCAGATGAAATGACTGCAAAGCAACTGAAAGGGCAGGGTGCACCAAAAAAACACATGCACAGATTGCAGGATAAATCCGCCTTTAGTAACCACCCAGACATGCAAGCATGGTCTAGAGGGTATCTTGCTGCTAATAAAAGCTTGCAATCAAGAGAAGTGAAAAAAGAGCAGTCAGAGGCAACTAAGAATAGAAATGTGGCTGTAGCCATACTGTCCTGGGTATGGACAAGAATGCTGAAAATTCATAGAAGGGATCATTGTGATCACCTAGTCTGACCTCTTGTATAACACAGGTCATAGAACTTCCCAAAATAATTACTAGAGCAGATCTTTTAGAAAAACATCCAATTTTGAGTTAAAAATGGTCAGCGATGGAGAATCCACCATGACCCTTAGTAAATTGTTCTATGGTTAATTAAAAATTAACATCTTATTTCCAGTTTGAATTTGTATAGCTTCAACTTCGAACCACTGGATCATGTTATACCTTTCTCTGCTAGACTGAAGGGTCCATTATTAAATATTTGTTTTCCTATGTAGGTATTTATAACTGTAATCAAGTGACTCCTTAACCTTCTCTTTGTTAAGATAAATAGATTGAGCTCCTTGCGGATATCACTATAAGGCATGTTTTCTAATCCTTTAATCATTCTCGTGGCTCTTCTCTAAACCTTCTCCAATGTATCAACATACTTCTTGAATTGTGGGCACCAGAACTGGATACAGTATTCCACAAAAGGTCACACCAGCACAAAATACAGAAGTAAAATAACCTCTACTCTCCTTCTTGAGATTCCCCTGTTTATCCATCCCAGGATCGCATTTGCTTTTTTGGCCACAGCCTCAGATTGGAAGGTCATGTGCAGCTTATTATCCACCACAAACCCAATATCTCTTTCAGAGTCACTGCTTCCCAGGATGGAGTCCCCCATCTTATAAGTATGGCCTACATTCTTTGTTCCCAAATGTATACATTTAGCTGTATTAAAACACAGAGTTGCCTACGCAAGTTATCTGGATCGCTCTGAATCAGTGAGCTGTTCTCTTCATTATTTACCAGGCCCCCAATTTTTGTGTCACCTACAAACTTTATCAGGGAAGATTTTATGTTTTCTTCCAGCTCATTAATAGAAATGTTAAAATAGCACAGGGCCAAGAATCGATGCCTGCAGGACCCCACTGAAAACAGACCCACTCAATGATGAATCCCCATTTGTGGTTATATTTTGAGACCTATCATTTAGCCAGTTTTTAATCAATTGAATGTATGGTGTGCTGATTTTGTATCATTCTAATTTTTTAATCAAAATGTCATGCTGTACCAAGTCAAATGCCTTACAAAAGTCTAAGTATATTACATCAACACTATTACCTTTATTGACTACATTTGTGATTGCATCAAAAAAAGATATCAGATCTGATGATATATTTTCCATAAACCCATGTTGATTTGTATTAATTACATTACCCTCCTTTAGTTCTTTATTAATTGAGACCTGTATCACCTGCTCCATTATCTTGCTTGGGATCAATGTCAGATTGAGAGGCCTATAATTACCCAGGTCATCCTGTTTACCCTTTTAAAAATTGGGCACAACACTGCACTTGCCACATGGAAGAAAGCTAATTGTTTTGCCAAAATGTGCAACTCTGAGAAAGGAAATGCCAGGGCAAAACAGATGTTTACCCTCACAGAAGCAGATGAGTTTGAAAATCGATCCTGGGGCATAGGTCAATGCGATGTCTTGAAATTATACAACATTTTAATGGACAGACAACTTTGCAGTGCAAGTATCCAGCTGCTACTCAGGGGAAAAACTGCAAGTACATGGTAAATGCAACTTGGACTTTGAGTATTGGGATAAGAAAACATTGCTGGAATTTGAGGTGCTGGAATTTGACTCACAAGTCACACTGGACTTACAGGCTGTGACATGTTTAAAATTAGTGCGAAGAGTCAATATGGTAAAGGAAGAACCAGAAGGTGACTGGGATATATTTAAAGAATACAAGAATGTATTTGAAGGTTTAGGGTGGATGCAAGATAAGAACCTCATAAAGATGAACTCGCAACTACCACCTGTAATTCATGCACCTTGTAAAGTCCCAGTAGCATTAAGAGACAAAATAGAAAGTGAACTGCACCATAAGGAATAGTTGCAAGTAAGGCAGCGGTCCCTGGGGTGGAACTGGAGCAGTGGTCCCGGAGCCCCCCAGAGCAACAGCAGCAACCCGGACTGCCCCCCGCAAGCAGCAATGGTGCCCCAGTCCCCCCTCCCAGAGCAGCAATGGCACCCTGTCCCCCTACCCCTGAGCAGCAACGGTGCTCTAGGCCCCCCATAGAGCAGTAGCAGCACCCCGGGACCGCCCAGAGCAGCAGCACCCAGGGGGCCCCCCCAAAGTAGCTAGGATTTAGTCAGGAGTATTTATAGTACAAGTCATGGACAGGTCCTGGGTCATGAAGTTTTGTTTATTGCCCATGGCCTGTCCATGACTTCTACTAGAATTACCCCTGACTAAATCTTAGTCTTGGTTGCGAGTAAAAAAAAAAAAAAGTGGAAGATCCTAGAAAATGAATCAATTCTACAGTAACTGTAGACAAACTAGGTTGAGAAGACATAAGAATATGCTTGCATCTGAGTGATATGAATAAAGCGATATGAAGGGAACATCTTCAGTTGCCTACAGAAGACGACATCACCAGCAAGTTAGCAACAGCTACAATTTTCATTGCCTTGGATGCTAGTAGCAGATTCTGGCAAATACAAAACTTCTAGACTCTGGACATTCAACACATCATCAGGTTCACCAGACTTCTTTTTGGCATCTGTTCAGCTCCTGAAGTGTACCAAAGAGCGATCCAACAGACATTTGACGGTCTGGAAGGTGTTGAATGTTATTATAGATGACATACTGGTGTGGGGAAATACCAAATGAGAACACAATGAAGGGCTCAAGAGAGTGCTAGACGTGTTGTGAAACGAACCTGTGACTGAACAGAGCAAATGCAATTTGGCTCTGGGAGAAAGAAAATATTTGGGGCATTATTTAACCAAAAAAAAAGAAGTTCTAAAACCTTATAACTGAAACATTGTGGCCATAACTGAAATGGCCACACAGTGGCCCACACTGAATGTCCTGCAAGGCTGAATTGCAAAGATTTCTCGGAACGGTTACTTATTTGGGGAAATTTATCCTGCACACATCAACAGAAGCAACTCTTTTAAGACAACTGTTGGGAAAAGATTCAAGTTCACCTGGATTCCAATGCATGAGGTGGTATTTGAACACTTGAAACAATTGTTTACAAGGATACCTGTGCTGAAGTACGTTAATGTCAAAGAACTAGTTATTGCGTCAGTGGATGCAAGTTCTACCGGATTAGAGGCTGTATAGCTGCAAAACAGGGTTCCTGTTGTTTATGCCTCTAAAGCTCTGACAACTGCACAACAGAACTATGCCCAAATAGAGAAAGAAATGCTGGCAACAGTATTTGCTTGTACTCAGTTTCATCAGTTTATCTACAGGAAAAAACTAGGGCTGCCAAGTGATTAAAAAAATTAATTGAACGATTAATCACACTTTTATACAATATAGAATGCCATTTATTTAAATATTTTGGATGTTTTCTACATTTTCAAATATATTGATTTCAATCACAACACAGAATAGAAAGTGTACAGTGCTCACTTTATATTTATTTTTGATTACAAGTATTTGCACTGTAAAAATACAAAAAAGAGATATTTTTCAATTCATCTAATACAAGTACTTTAGTGCAATCTCTTTATCATGAAAGTTGAATTTACAAATATAGGAATTTTTTAAAAAACCCAACCTGAATTCATAAATAAAACAATATAAAATTGTAGAGCCTGCAAATCCACCCAGTCCTACTTCTTGTTCAGCCAATCGCTCAGACAAACAAGTTTCTTTACATTTGCAGGAGATAATGCTGTCCGCTTCTTTATTTACAATGTCACCTGCAAGTGAGAACAGGCATTCGCATGGCACTGTTGTATCTGACATCGCAAGATATTTATGTGCCAGATGTGCTAAAGATTCATATGTGCCTTCATGCTTCAACCACCATTCCAGGGGCCATGTGTTCATGCTGATGACGGGTTCTGCTCGATAACAATCCAAAGCAGTGCAGACCGACACATGTTCATTTTCATCATCTGAGTCAGATGCCACCAGCAGAAGGTTGATTTTCTTTTTTTGTGGTTCGGGTTCTGTAGTTTCTGCATCGGCGTGTTGCTCTTTTAAGACTTCAGAAAGCATGCTCCACACCTTGTCCCTCTCAGATTTTGGAAGGCACTTCAGATTCTTAAACCTTGGGTCAAGTGCTGTATCTATCTTGAGAAATCTCACATTGGTACCTTCTTTGCATTTTGTCAAATCTGCAGTGAAAGTGTTCTTAAAATGAGCAACATGTGCTGGGTCATCATCCGAGGCTGCTATAACATGAAATATATGGCAGAACATGGGTAAAATAGAGTAGGGGACATACAATTCTCCCCCAAGGAGTTCAGTCACAAATTTATTTAGCACATTATATTTTAATGAGCATCATCAGCATGGAAGCATGTCCTTTGGAATGGTGGCCGAAGCATGAAGGGGCATATGAATATTTTGCATAGCTGGCACGTAAATACCTTGCAATGCAGCCTACAAAAGTGCCATGCAAATACCTGTTCTCACTTTCTGGTGACATTGTAAATAAGAAGAGGGCAGCATTACCTCCTGTAAATGTAAACAAACTTGTTTGTCTTAGGGATTAGCTGAACAAGAAGTAGGACTGAGTGGACTTGTAGGCTCTGAAGTTTTACAATCTATATGAAAATGTAGAAAAACATCCAAAATATTTAATACATTTTAATTGGTATTCTATTGTTTAACAGTGTGATTAAAACTGAAATTAATTTTTTTAATCACGATTAATTTTTTGGAGTTAATCGCATGAGTTAACTGCGATTAATCGACAGCCCTAGAAAAAGCGTAGCTGTGGAAACAGACCACAAGCCTTTTGAGGCTATTTTCAGAAAACCTTTGAACAGTGCTCCACCAAGGATTCAAAGATGGTTACGAATACTCCAGAAATATCAATTGAAGTTGGATACAGACCAGGAAAAGAGTTAGCCATTGCTGACACTTTATCCAGAACATAAATGTTGCACGGTGAAGGAGTAGATTCAGGGAACAAACCTGTATATTAAGGCCTACAATATCCAGTGGGGTGAGAAAAACTGCTTAATCTAGTTGTTGCCCAGTTAATAGGGTTGAGAGTGTCGACTGTGCGCTTATATTTTATTTCTTTTGGTAACTAAGTCTGACTTTTTGCCTATCACTTAAATCTACCTTTATAGTCAATACATTTGTTTAATTGTTTATCTTTACCAGTGAGTTTGTCTGAAGTGTGGGGCAAATCTGCTCATGTTTTCCAAAGGTGGGTGTATGTCCACTTTCCATTGTTGAAGTAAAAGCAGCAAAGACTCCCGTGGCACCTTATAGACTAACAGACGTACCGGAGCATGAGCTTTCGTGGGTGAATACCCACTTCTTCGGATCGGCTACCCCTCTGATTGTTAAAGTAGTGAACCAATTAATAAGGTGGTATATTCCTGGGGTGCAGTGCTGGGAGCTGGAGGGGATTTGACTCTGGTGCCTTTCTCTGTGTGAGTCATGAGTGGCTCTGGGAGCAGTCATGCAATATAGCTAGGTGTGGGGCTGCACATGCGGTTGTGCTGAGTGATCAAAGCACCTGGAGGGGCTTGCTGCTGGTCACTAGCAAGGCATTGTGAGAGACAGCCCAGGCTGGAGAGAGGTAAGGTGGCACAGCGGTCCGACAGTCCCAGGCTGCACCCCGGGGATCCCGTCACAGAACTAACCCCAAACTAAATGTTTCATTTCAATTTTCTCACCAGAAAATTGAATTTTTCTGGCAAACTCCAAGATTTCCCCAGAAATTGCATTTTCTGTTTGAAAATTCCCAACCAGCTCTACTTCTTCCTTCTGAAGGAGGACCCTCCCGTTCAGGTTTGAGGCACACTGATGTTAGATTGTAACTGGGAATAAATAGAGGGGCTCAATTCAGCATCTAGCATGAATACCAAATCCTCTAACACACAATTCCCAAACCTTTGCCATAGTGTTTAACACTAGGTAAAAACAAACAATTTTCATGTGATCCTGAAATAAGATGGGAAGACTCCGGACAGTGAGCCATTTAATGGTACGAATTCAGATACATATTTTAAGAGGGCTAATATTTCAAACTGCACAACATTAAAGGAGCATTTAATCATTTTAGCAAGATGGGTCATTATTAGGGTTGTCAATTAATCATAGTTAACTCAAAATTAATGCAAAACAAATTAACTAGATTAAAAAATAGTCACAATTAATTAATCACACTGTTAAACAATAATAGAATGCCAATTTAAATTTGTTATAAATATTTGTGGGTGTTTTTCTATATTTTCAAATATATTGATTTCAATTGCAACACAGAATACAAAAAGCAACAGAGGGTCCTGTGGCACCTTTGAGACTAACAGAAGTATTGGGAGCATAAGCTTTCATGGGTAAGAACCTCACTTGCATCTGAAGAAGTGAGGTTCTTACCCATGAAAGCTTATGCTCCCAATACTTCTGTTAGTCTCAAAGGTGCCACAGGACCCTCTGTTGCTTTTTGTATTCTGTGTTGCAATTGAAATCAATATATTTGAAAATATAGAAAAACACCCACAAATATTTATAACAAATTTAAATTGGCATTCTATTATTGTTTAACAGTGTGATTAATTAATTGTGACTATTTTTTAATCTAGTTAATTTGTTTTGCATTAATTTTGAGTTAACTATGATTAATTGACAACCCTAATAATGACCCATCTTGCTAAAATGATTAAATGCTCCTTTAATGTTGTGCAGTTTGAAATATTAGCCCTCTTAAAATATGTATCTGAATTCGTACCATTAANGAAAGCTTATGCTCCCAATACTTCTGTTAGTCTCAAAGGTGCCACAGGACCCTCTGTTGCTTTTTACAGATTCAGACTAACACAGCTACCCCTCTGATACTTGACAGAATACAAAGTGTACAGTGCTCACTTTATATTATTATTTTTGATTACAAATGTAGAAAAGAGAAAAAAAGAAATAGTATTTTTCAATTCACCTCATACAAGTACTGCAGTACAATCTCTTTACTGTGAAAGTGCAACTTACAAATGTAGAATTTTTTTACATAACTGCACTCAAAAATAAAACAATGTAAAATTTTAGAGCCTACAAATCCGCTCAGTCCTACTTCTTGTTCAGCCAATTGCTCAGACAAACAAGTTGGTTTACATTTACAGGAGATAATGCTGCCCTCTTCTTATTTACGTCACCTGAAAGTGAGAACAGTTGTAGACTGCATTGCAAGGTATTTACATGCCAGATATGCTAAAGATTCGTATGCCCCTTCATGCTTTGGCCACCATACCAGAGGATATGTTTCCATGCGGAATTTACATTGCCATTCTATTATTGTTTAATAGCGCGATTAAAATGGCAATTAATTGCGACTATTTTTTTAAATCTCACGATTAATCGTGATTATTTTTTTAATCGGTTGACAGCCCTAGTCATTATTCCAAGCCTTTTTTAATAATCTGCAGGTTATGCAGTTCTATTCAGCTCTCTAGGTAGATATATTGCTATGAAGTTTCTGCAGCTTCAGAGCATTGTGTAGGTTCTCCTGTCACTGTGACTCCTGGGACACAGTGGAAATTCACTGTTAGTAGCTATCCTGGACTTGTAGCTCAGTTGCTGCTGTGTTTTTAATCAATAGTCTCCATGCTTATCAGAGTCTGTACCCTCCATACATACTGATTACAACCTATGACATACCACATAAAAGACTAATAAATAACTTGCCGAAGGTCATATTTATTCAAACAGAAGGAATCAGATCAAGGATGACTATTTTGGATAGGCAATAATATTATTGATGCTTTCTTCCTCACTGTGTACATTACAAGGAATCCTATTTTTGAAGCATTCCTCCTTCCCCCTCCCGCAAACTGCTGCATCCATTAATGATTTTTTAGTCTACTGTTGTTTAAACATCAATATTTCCTCTAACCCACAGCTTCATGGAAATGCAGCTTACCAGAAGTTATTTTTATCTACCAGTTTTTAAGCGAGTTATTTTATATCTAAACTGCATGCGAGAAAGGGTGAATAGTTCAGAAAGAAAATCCCCTGAACATCTGCCTTCTTTAACATCCAAAGTTTAAGGTGTGGATCAGTTAAAATTAAAAAAATAATTAAACATAAGCTCCCTCTCTTCTTCGTTTGAACTGGATGGCCCAGGGTCAGATTTGTGAGGTTAGCACAGCTGGGATCACATTTTCAGAAAAATTCAGTATCGTGGGTGCTCTTTGAAAATATGAGTCACAACGGGGTTGTCTGAGATAGGAAGGTATGTGGAGCTTATTCTAGAAAAGACAACGCAATATTGGTTGATAGCAGAAACTTCTTAAGAGGGTGATCTCTCTGACTGTTAGCGATGGGGTGTGCACAACCCATTGAGAAGGAGTTTTTGTTTTGTTTAAAATCTACTGTCTATAAAAGATATCAGGAGACAAATAAACTCTTAGGCATTGGGGAATTCTGTTACTATTTCCATGTATGCTACAGTAACAGATACACTAAAAATATAAAAGATTAAATAAAATGATTGGTGTGTGAAAAGTATGTTTAGCCATTCATGTGTAATGTGCATCATAGACATTCTTATGTACAAATATAAAATTGAAAAGAAAAACAAATAAAAAAATGAAAAAAAAAACCAAAAACAAATAAATATTCTAAGTTTTCAGGCAACGAATAAACCAAAAAACAGTACAAAACCCCAGCTCAGTTTATCCCCACCCACCATCAAACATCCTGTGCTAGCCAATAATCTGTCTTAAAGACCGAAAAATTCGGGCATTAATGGACATCAAGTGGGAGCAAGTTCCACTGACAGGAACCCCTGACAGAGATCTAGCAGACTCTAGCCTCTGCTCTCTGGGCTTCAACTCTGATGAAAACAAGCAACAGCAATCCTGCCAACTGCAATGGACACCATGGAGGAAATGGGAGAAGTTTCTTAATAGCCAGTGCAATGATAGGCAGCCTAAAGTCATTTTCTATGATGTTTCTACAAGAGCTCCCTCTGGTGGTCACAGTGCTATTTGACTTATATAATTCAAAAGCTGTCAAACAAATGATCCAACTTGGGTGCTTTCTGAATAGAACAGTACAACAGTCAAGCTTGGTCTACCGCTAAAAGGTTTGCTGGCAAAATGATCTTGGTTAGGAGTGTGAAAAAAAATCAAGCCCCTAACTGACATAGCTATGCTGGCAAAAGCCCTACTGTAGACACAGTTATACTGGCAAAAAAGTACTTATTTCATTTGGGGAACTAGTATGAACTATACCAGCACAAGAATTCTTGCTGCTACAAGCTGTGTCTTCACTAGCGGGGCCTCCCAGTGCAAAGTACCAGTATGTCTGTACTGACAAACCATTTAAAGTGTAGACAAAGCCTCAGGTTGTTTAATGCTTTTTGGGTAGTTGTGAACATCCTGAACTGCAGCCAGAGGCAGAGAGGAAACCAGTGCAAAATTCAGAAAAACTAAGACAATAATCAGCATCTCACAGCCTCCACCAGTGGCCTCATTTCATATTAAACAAGACTGATGGCAAGATGGAACCCTGCAGGTCCTGCAAGGGATCAGAACCTTGCAGATGATGAGCAATTGCTTGTCAACAGTCTGTCTGTTCTCCATGAAAGGAAGGAACGGACTCGCTGTCAAGTAACCCCATCCACCCTTGCCTGGTCTTGCAAAAGAATCAGCAGTGCCTTGTGGACAGCTTTATTAAAGGCTTTTGAAAGATTCAATAGAATCAGTGTGGACTAAACTGCTTGGACCAGGAATTTAGTGCAAATATAGTGCCCATCTATAAAAAGGGAAATAAAAACAACCCAGGTAACTACAGACCAGTTAGTTTAACTTCTGTGCCAGGGAAGATAATGGAGCAAGTAATTAAGGAAATCATCTGCAAACACTTGGAAGGTGGTAAGGTGATAGGGAACAGCCAGCATGGATTTGTGAAGAACAAATCATGTCAAACCAATCTGATAGCTTTCTTTGATAGGATAACGAGCCTTGTGGATAAGGGTGAAGCGGTGGATGTGGTATACCTAGACTTTAGTAAGGCATTTGATACGGTCTCGCATGATATTCTTATCGATAAACTAGGCAAATACAAATTAGATGGGGCTACTATCAGGTGGGTGCATAACTGGCTGGATAACCGTACTCAGAGAGTTGTTATTAATGGTTCCCAATCCTGCTGGAAAGGCGTAACGAGTGGGGTTCCGCAGGGGTCTGTTTTGGGACCGGCTCTGTTCAATATCTTCATCAACGACTTAGATATTGGCATAGAAAGTACGCTTATTAAGTTTGCGGATGATACCAAACTGGGAGGGATTGCAACTACTTTGGAGGACAGGGTCATAATTCAAAATGATCTGGACAAATTGGAGAAATGGGCTGAGGTAAACAGGATGAAGTTTAACAAAGACAAATGCAAAGTGCTCCACTTAGGAAGGAAAAATCAATTTCACACATACAGAATGGGAAAAGACTGTCTAGGAAGGAGTACGGCAGAAAGGGATCTAGGGGTTATAGTGGACCACAAGCTAAATATGAGTCAACAGTGTGATGCTGTTGCAAAAAAAGCAAACATGATTCTGGGATGTATTAACAGGTGTGTTGTGAGCAAGACACGAGAAGTCATTCTTCCGCTCTACTCTGCTCTGGTTAGGCCTCAGCTGGAGTATTGTGTCCAGTTCTGGGCGCCGCATTTTAAAAAAGATGTCGAGAAATTGGAAAGGGTCCAAAGAAGAGCAACAAGAATGATTAAAGGTCTTGAGAACATGACCTATGAAGGAAGGCTGAAAAAACTGGGTTTGTTTAGTTTGGAAAAGAGAAGACTGAGAGGGGACATGATAGCAGTTTTCAGGTATCTAAAAGGGTGTCATAAGGAGGAGGGAGAGAACTTGTTCACCTTAGCCTCTAAGGATAGAACCAGAAACAATGGGTTTAAACTGCAGCAAGGGAGGTCTAGGTTGGACATTAGGAAAAAGTTCCTAACTGTCAGGGTGGTTAAACACTGGAACAAATTGCCTAGGGAGGTTGTGGAATCTCCGTCTCTGGAGATATTTAAGAGTAGGTTAGATAAATGTCTATCAGGAATGGTCTAGACAGTATTTGGTCCTGCCATGCGGGCAGGGGACTGGACTCGATGACCTCTCGAGGTCCCTTCCAGTCCTAGAATCTATGAATCTATGGACCAGGAATTTCCTTTAGCAAATGTTTGGATAGTGCCTTGCATGATGGGGTGCCAATCCCCGAATAGGGCCCTGACATGCGACTACACCACCACTAATAATGGACACTATAACTTTTTTCCATTGCCAAATATCAACCATCAAATGCATCATTGTGATCTGTGTTATATGCAGACGTGAAACCTAAGTGATAAGGATTATAGCAGTTGGAGAAATCCAGATGCCCCGGAGATGGCCATTCACAATCATCTTGATAAACTTCTCCAGAAGGGGAGGTTATAGGTTGGGTAAAAACTGATGACATAAAGAAATGGTTTCTTGAGGAAGAACCTAATCAATTACTTGTTTTAAAGCAGCCGGCTCCTTGTTCACACTGGAGAATCATTAAGAGTCCTCAATAGTGAGGAAAAAGGCTACGGCTACCCACTTGATTGCACCAATACTGAGGAGCAAGGGTAAAAGCCTGGCTCCATAGAATCAATGGGAATTTTGTCATTGACTTAAATGGAGCCAGGATTTCTCCCTACAATCTGTCTCCCAGGAAATCATGTCTACTTTACCAGGTCAAATCTAGCAAAAGAAAATGGCATATTTGCCTTCTCCTGTCTTGATGCTGTGCAATAGTACTGAGCAGACTGTCACAGTTCTGACAAATCTTAGCTGTAAAGCAGCTGGAAAACTGTTCACAAGAAAGAACTCGTGTGTCTCTGAAAGGAGAGAGAGTCCAGATTAATTGGCTTGCTCATTACTTGAAGGAGTTCTGCTACTTGAGACTTTGCCAGTGCTATGATGCAGGGAATGAATCACATCTTAGGCTGTGCCTGCATTATCACTATTCGGAGAATCCCCACATTTGCACTATCGACCATGCAGATCCCCTGGAGATAGTGGAAGTGTAGACTAGGAACAGGCATTTTAACCATGCTACCCAGACTAGCTCTGAGCAGGCTTAGAGGACATTGTGGTTAAAAATCCCTATGCCCAGCCTATACTAGTGTGACCTACATCAAGGGAAGTCAATTTACTTACCAACTACAGAATTCCTCTATCTGACTTAAAGCATTTTCACAAATCATGAATTCATATCCTTGCGAGAGACTCCAGCTGGATTTTCTATAGGAACCTAATACCAGTCTTTACCATAAGACAGTTAACTCTCTCACACACACAAACACACACACACACTTTCTAGTTTCAATTTTTTTTCTGAATAACACTCGAAAAATAAACCATACTAACTAGAGATTTGTTATTTTCCTTTAAAATGAAAAACGTATAATACAGGGCCTACACCCTTATATACAGATATATGAGCTTCACAAAATAAGTACAGGGATTGGAACGTCTGACAATCGGAGATCTTCTGCTTTCACGTAGGATCATTCTGGGTATTATATTAGATAAAACTTTTAATTGTACCGTATAACCAATTGTTTCAGCATCCACAATATTGATAGGGTGACCAGATGTCCTGATTTTATAGGGACAGTCCCAATATTTGGGGCTTTTTTTTATATGGGCTCCTATTACCCCCCCCCTCATCCCAATTTTTCACCCTTGCTATCTGGTCACCCTAAATATTGAGCACATACACAACTTTAAGTAAGAAAAAGCTGACAGTTTCTGTAGCTGTTAGGCTCACATGGTGTCTTTGTTACGCTCATACAAAGCACACGGGATCTTTATAGAGGAAGGCAAATACGCAGCATTTATTGAAAATACAACAGTTGTTATATGCTTTTCAGTCACACACACACACACACACACACACACACACACACACACACACACACACACACACACACACAGAGTCCTGTAGTGATGTTTATAGTTACCAGTCTGTTGTAGCTCGAGTCAATCTAATGGCCAGTTAGATTGAGCACAAGTGTGGAGCTGGGCTCTTGTCGGTCGCGATCCGATGCTCTGAGGCTTTGCATTACTGAACCCAGAGTTCTATGGCAAAACACCCCAGCTTTATAGTTGTAAATTCCCATTTGAGTCCATGCATTTTGCAATGTCATCCTGTCATCATTAGTCCTTAAGTGGCGTTATCGTTTGATGGTTATTGTCGGGCTTCCCATCGTTATCTCCTATTTGTTGTCTCACCTTCGAGGGTGCCTGCCTCACCTCTGAGGTCGTCAATGCCGCTAACATGTTTAGCATCGGATACAATGGATGTTTTCTGATTGTCTCCTGGTCTTTCCAAGTCTCTCACTTTGTCTTGACCGTCTGGACATTTGTGATGGCTTTCACACCTTATCTTTTTCTGATGCATGCATTCCTCATTCACACAAACAATCTCTTACACAAACCTTCAAAGGTATACAGACAGCATTTTATATTCAGCAGAATACATTGTAAATCAAGCCTACAATTTACACTGGGGCTTCAGGCCCTCAACATTCCTCTAATTTCCTTAACATAGATACAATACACGATCCTGTTTCTTACTTTCTAAACCTTAAAACAAAGACATGTATATTTAACTAGAGTGCCTAATTTGTATTACATATAGGAAACCATAATAGACATTATAACTTATCCTAAAACTAAAGGGTGACCATAATCAGTCATAAGGATTGTTCTGCTATTCAAAAAGCGTGGCTGACAGGATGAAATCAAATCAAACATTAATTCTCATAGTACATTATAAAATCCAGCTCCTACATTAATTCTCATAGTACATAATAAAATCCAGCTCCTACATCTTTGGTTCAGTGATGTAATACAACTCACAAAGACATTGGCCTCCAGCCTACGATTCTTCCTTTATGGCGTTTTCCCAATCTCAATCCCACTGACTTCTGTAAAATTACTGGAAACTGTATTGAGATCCATACAACCCACACATTCATTCTGGGTAACCCGTGGCAGCTCTATCTTTCCTCTGCAGGATCTGACTGGTTCTCTATTAACCAGGCCACAGGGCCATACCTCGTGTCTCAACAATATACGTATTTGCACAAATAACATCTGCCTTACTTACTTAATTCTAAGCTTGCTTCTTAGAATAAGAAGAGTAAGGCAGCAATCTTTTAGACAAGTAGCAAACTTCCCTATCCCCTTAACTATAACTTATTGCTATACGAAAAAAATACTTATTTTCCTTCTTGGGACTAACATATATGGTAAATACCAGATACTGTAGGCCAGCAACATCCAACTAACCTGTAAAATTACAGGAAACTGTATTGAGCTACAGCCGGGTTACCCTGGGCAGCTCTATCTTCTCCCTGCGCAGCTGGGCTGAATCTGACTGGTGCTCATCCTGGCTACCAGTTTTGTACCCCTGATAAAACTTGCTAATGCTTGGTTAGAAGCTTTCAGCTTCTAACTACGGATGCGGGTATGTATCTGCAGGAATGTCTTCCCTCTGCACAGCCTTCCATGCCAGCTTCAGAACAGCTGCTGAGCATGGTTAACAACTTCCCGCACCCACTCTAGTGTGCTGAAGTAGCACTACTTGTTTGCAGTCACTTAAGCCTCTATATTGCCACCTTGTCTGGGAATGTTTCCATATCAACTCAGAGCAAGTAGAAACAGCAGCTGTAATTACAGAAATAATGGTTTTGGCCGAACACCAGAAAAAAAAAAAAAAACGGGGGGAATGTGTTACACTAGCACATTGCTGGTCCCATTTGAGTTGCCCCAGCAATAGTACAACATTGAAATATTTCTTTTAAAAAATAAAATGAACGTTAATATATTTAAAGCTTTAGCTTCCATCACAGCAAAAAGTGTCTGTGCCGCAGTTGGTCAGATTCAGAGGACATCTTCTGCTACCAACACTCTAGGCTTTCCTTTGCTGCTCCATTTGTTTTCAGGCCTTCTGCGAACAACATTCACCGCTTTCAAAGATGATGTGGTGTGTGTGTGCGTCTGGGAGCTAGTGCATTGACAGGCATTGACCAAAAGTTGATTACAAAATGTGATGGAGGTTGTGGGGCCCAGAATTCATATATATATTTTAGCACAGTAAAAATTGCTCGGAGGGAAATTGATTAATTGATTGAAACCAGAGGCTGGATATGCTGGGTTCTGAGCAGACAAGAATGTGCAGAATATGATCCCTGAGCTAAGCAGTTAAAAAATGGCTATTAATCATCATGAAAGGCCTTTGTAGCCTCAATAGGATATCTTAGTGCTGGTCCACATACATTTTTTGCACATTTTAATGATATCCCTTTGAAATTGTTCTAGTTAAAGTGGTAAAACCCCCAAGTGTGTGCACTGTTATTCCAGTAAGGTCAGGGGAATAAGCTATCCTGGTGTAAGACATCTTTATACGGTGCTGCATATAGAATCCATGCTATGGTGACTGTACAGATTAAATTGTATCAATAAAAAATAAAAATCATATCACCTAACTGAAATAGTTAAATAGGTACAAAAACTGTGTGTAGGCCTTAAAGAAAACAAGAAGTCCAGATCCTGCTGTGTGTGTAATTAACTGGAGACAACTGGGTTGGAAAACAGGAATAACCTTGGGCAATCTAGGCTCAACAAGAAAGATCTCTGGACACAGCACAGAAAGCCTCTCTCTAGACCGCAAGCGATGTTGGCAGGCTGAACAAGGAGTGCTCAGAGAGATGGGATTACTTTCAAGGGGTGAAAGCTATTTCACTTTCTTTTTTCCTCTGTGACTGAGCTGAAAATGCCTTGTCTGGTTTCTGAGAAGTGTAAATGCAAGCCTTTTCTTTCTTTTGTTTGTTTGTTTCTATTCCATTTTCTCTGTTTTTAATAAAGCTTAGTTGTTTTAAGATGGCTGTTGTATGATTGTAAGGTTACCATTCGTCCGTATTTCCCCGGACATGTCCAGCTTTTGCATCTCTAAATAGCTGTCCGGGAGGAATTGGTAACAAGGTTAAAATGTCTGGGGTTTTTTTTCCCCTCGCCTCCCTCCCTCCCGTCCATGCCGAGTGCAGCTGCTGATTGGGCGGCTGGGCCAATTGAGCTGCTCCCATTGGCCTCCAGCAGCCAGAGCCCTCCCCTGCTCCCCCCTCCCTCTGTCTGCAGCCCTGTGTAACACACAAACCGACCCACTGGGCAGTGTGTTTTGCAAACATGTGGAGCCAGAATGGTAAGGGGAGTCCGGGGGGCGGGCAGTCAGGGAGCGGGGGAGTGTTGGATGGGTCCCCAGCCTCCACCTGCCACCCACCCCATGCGTCCTCCCTCTGTGGGCCCCCCCGCCTGCTTGTACTGCCAGAACCAGCAGCAACTGCTGTCTGCTGCCCCCGGGTCCTAGCGTCCCCCATCCACTAATGGGAAGACAGGATGTCCTTACCCTGCCCTTCCACCCTAGCCCTGAGCCTCTCCAATGCCCCAAACCCCTCAGCCCCAGCCCTCATCCCCCTGCACCCTAATCCTCTGCCCCAGCCCTGAGCCTCCTCCTGCATCATGAACCCCTCATCCTCAGACCTACAGCCCTCACCTCTGCATCCCCTCCTATCCCCAAACTCCCTCCCAAACCTCCTCCCCCCTTCCCACTCACCCCCTCCTGCCCTCAAACTCCCTCCCAAAGCCTGCACCCCCCCTTTTGCACTGCCTCCCACCCCCAAACTCCATCCCAGAGCCTGCACCCCTCACCCCCTCCTGCACACCCACCCCCTGCCCCAGCCCGGAGCCTGCACCCAGCACCCAAACTCTATCCCAGAGCCTGCACCCTGCACCCCTCCTGCACCCTAATCCCCAGCCCAGGACCTGCACCCCAGACCTCCTCCCCCCATCCAACCCCCCTCCCAGAGCCTTAGGCAGGTGGGGGGGGGCGGGTTCTGGGCACCACCAAAATTTCTACAACCCTGCCACCCACGCGAATGGATAAAGGTCGGGGCAGTCAGGGGACAGGTAGGGTCCTAGGGGTGGGGGGTTCTCAGCAGGGGGCAGTCAGGGGACAAGAAGCAGGGAGGGTTGGAGTTCTGAGGGGGGCAGTCAGGGGGTGGGAAGTGGGAGGGAGTGGATGGGGCAGGACAGGGGCGGGGTGGGGCTAGGGTGGGGCTTCCCCCGCCCCGTGTCCTCTTTTTTGATTGTGGAAATATGGTAACCCTAATGATTGTTTCATGCAGACATCTTGTCAGAGGCTGGCTGGCTGTTTAAGGCAAGCGGGGCTCAGCCTTGCCTGTGACCTACCAGCTAGCCCCAGCTGATGGCGATATGGTAATTTAATGATAATTGGTGACCCCAGCTGCAAAGGGTCGGGAAAAGAATGTAAACAGAGTGGAGAGTGCAATTTGGAAGGGAGAGACCCAGGAGAGAGGAACAAGGAGACAGTTCTCTGTCTGGGAAAGGCCTGGGGAAGTCAGGCTGGATAAGATACACAAGGAGCAGGTCAGGCTCCTGTGCAGGTGGCACTGAGACAGGGCTTGCATGGATCGGGGAGATCCCTGAGGTAAACTGCCCGCAGCACTGGGGAAGGAATCCTAGTGGACAAGAATCAGCAGAGCAGGAACTCTGCAAGGCCCAGGAGTAGACAGGCCCTTTGTCTGGTTTTAAACCAGAGAGTCTTGGTTTTCTAATGTTAGTCCATTATCTGGTATAGTAACTCCTCACTTAAAGTCGTCCCAGTTAACGTTGTTTCATTGCTGATCAATTAGGGAACATGCTCGTTTAAAGTTATGTAATGCTCCCTTCTACCGTCATTTGGCAGCCGCCTGCTTTGTCTACTGCTTGCACGAAGAGCAGCCCGTTACAGTTAGCTGGTGGGGGCTTGGAACCAGGGTGGACTGGCAGCCCTCTATCAGCTCCCCCTATTAGCTCCCTGCTCCCCTAAGTTCCCTGTGCAGCAGCTGCCTGCAGTTCAGCTGTGTCCCTCCCCCCACTGCCATGTGCTACTCCTGCCCTCTGCCTTGGAGCTGCTCCCCCCCCACCTTGGAGCTGCCCCCAAGACTCCTGCTTGCTGTGCTGGGGGGAAGGGAAGGAAGAGGGGGGCTAATGTCAGGGTGTCTCCCTCCCCCCTGCTCCTGCACCCCGCTTACCCCATCTTCCATAGAACAGGGCTCAGGATGGAGGGAGCTTGCAGCAGCTGCGGTCTCAGCAAGCTGATCTTATTAACAAGGCAGTGTACTTAAGGGAAATGTGCATATCTCCCTCCATTCCTGCTGCCTTGCAGAGTGAGAGAGTTAACCCTTGAGGGCTCAGCCAATTGCTAGTTCATCATTTAGCAGTAAGGGAAATATCCCACCCTCTGACTCCTCCACCTCAACCAAGCTTCACAATCATCACCACTGTGTACCAGTATTAAACTGTTTGTTTAAAATTTATAGTGTGTGGGTGTGTATATATATATATATATATATAGTCTTTTGTCTGGTGAAAAAAATTTCCCTGGAACCTAACCCCCTCATTTACATTAATTCTTACGGGGAAATTGGATTCGCTTAACATTGTTTCGCTTAAAGTTGCATTTTTCAGGAACATAATTACAACGTTAAGTGAGGAGTTACTGTACTGAGACAAAACCAGATGTGGTTTGTCTGGTATCAGACATGGGATGGCCTAATGAAGAGCACACCATTCTCCCTCCCTCCTCCCCCACAGCATAACCTCACACATACCATGCGTGCAAGGTTATGCCGCTGGGGGCGGGGCAGCACGCCCTTTAAAATGGCATCCTCCATTTGGCATGACCTCGCACACATGTACTTGTGAAGACACGTTGAGGCGGTGGGGACACATCGTTAGGGGTAGGCCCATGCCATTCCCGGAAGTACCAGAATGTTCAGTATTCTGTGACTGTGCAAGAGGCCATCCTACCCAGGAGGGGATGCAAAGCAGAAGATATTAGAGTGGCCCAAAAGGGGCAGAAGAGTTTTAGTTTGAATATATTTGGACCTTTTGTTACCCTGGAAGGAGTTTGAACTTTTATGTGACTGACCTGAAGGCCAGGCCACAGAAAACCCAGACAGAGAGTATAACAGGGTTCACGACCCGCCCCTCTTCTTGGGGCCCACTTGCTCTCCCCAGTAAGGCTCAGAAAGGCTTCAGGGTTGTGCAACACCTGTGTCTTTATTTACTTAAGGTTGTCCCACCACCAGTGTCCATCTATATACAAGCTTTACAGGCAGAGTCAGCCTTCAGCTAGGAGGCCTCCAGCTCCCTCCCTGACTGACTTTTTCCTTGCTGCCCCCTGCCTTCTGGCTCCCTCCCAGCCTTTATAGCCCTTGGCTTGTCAGACCAGCAGGTGTTGCCAATCCTCAGGCCAGCATCAGGCCTTTTCCATCAGCCCCAGTCTGCTTCCCTTGATTAGAGCTGACCGAGCGGGGCTAATTAGATGCTTTTGCACCAGCACCCTGCTACACAGAGAACTGGAAGAAGAAACAGGCTGGGAAAGGCCATTACAGGGCCAATAAAATGGCCACTAAGAAGTGCCAGAGACAAGGGCCTCTTGTAATGCCTCTAGGCCCCAGAGGGTGCCCTTGAGGAGAGATTTCACTATGACACACCCCCAGAGGAAAGAAAGAATGCTGTATCTCTTAAGGAGAAGTGCTGGGGGGTAAACATTTTCAGAAACATACATCTCTCACTTAGTTACGGTCAAGGACCATGGAAAAAGGTGTCTGCTCCCACATGTTGTGGGAAATGTGTTACCATCACATATCTCAAAAAGTAGTTAACAATGAGGAATCCTCATTGAATGAGGGCGTATTCAGTGGGGTTCCACAGGGATCAGTTGTAGGCTGACCCTGTTCAACATTTTCCTCAATGATATGGAAGTAAATATAAAATCACTGTTGATAAAGTTTGCATGTAACAAAGATTGGCAGAGTGATAAATAACAATGAGGACTGGGCAGTCATATAGAGCAATCTTTAGCACTTGATAAGCTGGGCTCATTCAAAAAAATGCATGTTAATATAGCCAAATACCAGGTCAGATCGAGGAACAAGGAATGCAGGCCATACCGACATACTGGGGGTCTGTATCCTGGAAAGTGGTGAGTCTGAAAAGGCTTTAGGGGTTATAGTGGACAAGCAACTGAACATGAGCTCCCACCAGTGTGAAGCTGTGGCAAAATCGGCTAATGCAATTCTTGGATGTATTAACAAGGGAGTAGTGAGTTGGGATTGGAGGGTGGTTTTACCTCTGTACAAGGCATTGGTGAGATACTGAATACAAGTCTGGCGTCCACCTTTTAAAAGCATGTTGAGAAATTGGAGAAGGGGCCAAAAAGAGCCACAGAAATTATTTAAGAGTGGGAGAAAATGTCTTGTAGTGACAGAGACTTAAAGAGCTGAATCTGTTTAGCTTATCAAAAAGAAGATTGAAAGGTGACCTGATTACAGTGTATAAGTATCTTCAGGGGGAGAAAATACAGGGTACTAATTGGCTGTTTAATCTAGCAGAGAACGGCATAACAAAAATTTATGGCTGGAAGCTAACCCAGACATTCAAATTAGAAATTAGCCACAGTTTCTTTTTTTAAACAGTGAGGGTGATTTACCACTGGAACAAAGTACCAAGGTGGATTCTCCATCTCTTGTTGTCTTCAAAACAAGACTGGATGCCCTTCTGGAAGACAAAGAAGTTACTGGGGTTTATTTACAAGGGGAAATGGGTGTAGTTCTATGGACTGATCTACTGGAATCAGACTAGATGATCTAATGTTCCCTTCTGGTCTTAAGCTATGAATCTATGAAGGAGAGGAGCCAAAAGCTCAAACAAGAGATAAGAGTTGTTGTTGGTCATGGTCACATAAGGGCAGTGACACTGTAGTCTAGTGGACAACAATGTTATCCCTCCGAGGGTTCTCCTTAGCGGGACAAACATCTGAGACTACATCACACTCGTGCCCTGCTTACTCCAATGACTCACATTCTACAGGTGCTAACTCAAGACCTTAGTCTCGGCTGTAAGGCTCTGTCTACAGTGCCTTGCAGTTTGGACTACTGGGACGTGAATAGCAGCGTGCACCAGAGAGCCACACTGTAACTCCCCCGTGTGTATGCTGTGGGCATGAACTAAACGGTTCCTAGTTTGAAGAGGACTATGCTAACGCAAACTGGGAACTTTTTAGTAAGACCCTGCACTGTACGCACAGGCATATGCACCGACTTTTGCTGGCACCTGTGGGTGCTTTACCCCCCTCTGCCCCTGGTCCCGTGCCGACTCCACCCCTGACCTGCCCCAATTCCACCCCTGCCACGCCCCCATTCCAACCCCTTCCCCGAAGTCCCCGCCTCAACTCCACCCCCTCCCTGCCCCTATTCCAACCCCTTCCCCAAATCCCTGCTCCAGCCCCGCCTCCTCCCCTGAGCGCGCTGCACTCCCGCTCCTCCCCCTCCCTCCCGGAGCTTGTTACACCACGAAACAGCTGTTTTGCAGCAGCAAGAGCTGGGAGGTAGGCGGAAAAGTGGGGATGCGGAGCGCTCAGGGGAGGAGGCGGAGGTGAGTTGGAGTGGGGGGGCTGGGAGGGGAGCTTGGCTGCCACTGGGTGCAGAGCACCCACCAATTTTTCCCCACAGAGTTGGTGCCTATGCGCACAGGGGAGTTACAGGCAACACTTTTGTGCGCACTTGCTATTCACACCCCTGTCATATGAACTGTGGGGCAGTGTAGAGATTCTCTTAGTTGTCAAGGTTGGGCCAGCTACATTAGAGACTATATTGTCATTTATGACCCCCTCCTCTGGGATAATGCAGCTGCCAATGCCTACTATGGAACTGGGAGAGCTGGAGACAAGGTATTCTCAGCTGATGCCTACAGACTCTGGAATGACCTACCTGAGGAGATGAGCTCTCCCAACTGCTTTTGGAGTGAGTCTCAAGACTCAGGTTTTTGTAAAAGTCCTTTTTGTGACCAAAAGGTGATAAACCTGAATAGATATTGCAAGCAACAATGCTGTATCATGGATAGGTGATGTGTAGGGTCCACTATGGATACCTCTGTGCAAATGTGAAGCACTGTATTAGAGAGACAAGGTGGGTAAGGTAATATCTTTTATTGGACCAACTTCTGTTACAGAGCTCTTCTTCAGGTCAAGGCACTTGGATCCATAGCGATAGGCACCCTAGACCTAGATCACAGAGTTCTGGGGTTCACTTGAATCCATCAATCTACCTTTCACATCCGCCAATCAGAGTGAGGCAAGCCGTGAGCTCAGTCTGAAGGAAATGATAATCAGATCAACCTTTTACTGGGGTCTTTACACATTGTGAAAAATACAGGGCACTAGACTTTTACTCTGTTTTCCTAGCAAGGGTCCAGCATTCACAAAGCCCCTGGAAAACAGACGTTTTTTAAAAGTCAGGTTTCAGAGGGGTAGCCGTGTTAGTCTGTATCAGTTAAAACAATGAGGAGTCCTTGTGGCACTTTAGAGACTAACAAATTTATTTTGACATAAGCTTTCGTGGGATATAACCCACTTCATCATGCATGGAGTGGAAAATACAGTAAGCAAGTATAAATATACATGAAAAGATGGGAGTTGCCTTACCAAGTGTGGGGGGGGGTCAGTGCTAATGAGGCCAATTGAATTAGGGTGGAAGTGGCCCATTCCCAGCAGTTGACAAGAAGGGGTGAATATCGGGGGAAGGGAGAGAATTACTTTTTGTAGTGCTAATGAAGCCACTGCTATGCGCCACAGTATGCCAACATTTTTATGGCTGACTTAGAACAGCGCTTCCTCTGCTCTCATCCCCTAGCGCCCCTACTCTACTTGCGCTACATTGATGACATCTTCATCATCTGGACCCATGGGAAGGAGGCCCTTGAGAAATTCCACTTGGATTTCAACAATTTCCACCCCATTATCAACCTCAGCCTGGACCAGTCCACACAAGAGATCCACTTTCTGGACACTACAGTACAAATAAGCGATGGTCACATAAACACCACCCTATACCGGAAACCTACTGATCACTATACTTACCTACATGCCTCCATCTTTCATCAGAACCACATCACACGATCCATTGTCTACAGCCAAGCCCTCAGATACAACCACATTTGCTCCAAACCTTCAGACAGAGACAAACACCTACAGGATCTCTATCAGGCGCTCTTAAAACTACAATACCCACCTGGGGAAGTGAAGAAACAGATTGACAGAGCCAGAAGGGTACCCAGAAGTCACCTACTACAGGATAGGCACAACAAAGAAAGTAACAGAATGCCACTAGCCATCACCTACAGCCCCCAACTAAAAACTCTCCAGTGCATCATCAAGGATCTACAACCTATCCTGAAGGACAAGTCTTCACTCTCACCGACCTTGGGAGACAGGCCATTCCTCGCTTACAGACAGCTTCCCAACCTGAAGCAAATACTCACCAGCAACTACACAGCACACAACAGAAACACTAACCCAGGAACCAACCCCTACAACAAACCTCATTGCCAACTCTGTCTGCATATCTATTCAAGGGACACCATCATAGGACCCAACCACATCAGCCACACCATCAAGGGCTCGTTCACCTGCACATCTACCAATGTGATATATGCCATTGTGTGCCAGCAGTGCCCCTCTGCCATGTACATTGGCCAAACCGGACAGTCTCTACGCAAAAGAATAAATGGACACAAATCAGACGTCAAGAATTATAACATTCAAAAACCAGTCGGAGAACACTTCAACCTCCCTAGACACTCAATTACAGACTTAAAAATGGCAATTCTTCAACAAAAAAACTTCAAAAAACAGACTCCAATGAGAAACTGCAGAACTGGAATTAATTTGCAAACTTGGCACCATCAAATTAGGCCTGAATAAAGACTGGGAGTGCCTGGGTCACTACAAAAAATAATTTTCCCTCTGATACTCACACCTTCTTGTCAACTGCCGGGAGTGGGCCACATCCACTTTGATTGATTTGGCCTCATTAGCACTACAAAAAGTAATTTTCCCTCTGTTGATATTCACCCCTTCTTGTCAACTGTTGGGAATGGCCACTTCCACCCTAACTGAATTGGCCTCATTAGCACTGACCCCCCACTTGGTAAGGCAACTCCCATCTTTTCATGTGCTGTATAGTTATACCTGCTTACTGAATTTTTCACTCCATGCATCTGATGAAGTGGGTTATATCCCACAAAAGCTTATGCCCAAATAAATTTGTTAGTCTCGAAGGTGCCACAAGGATGCCTCATTGTTTTTAAAAGTCAGATTCACAAGAAAAAGTAACTTGCACAAGTGAAATTTTAGCAGTGGTAGGCCTAGTCCAGGAGATGGCAGTCATACTGCATGCTGCTGCTGTCTTTAATTGAAAAGTGGTCCCTCCTGTGAGCCTGACATCAAAGGTTGTTGTAAGAAAAACTGGCCACATACAATAGATGGAAATCTGCTTAAACAAATCTGTAAAACAAATATGTAGACTGACTCCTTCAAGGTGCTGTTCTGTTTAATTTGTATCTGAATCAAATACTCACATTTCCAGGCCATAAGTGGGTTTTTCATGATCTGAAAACCAACCCTGTTGCAGTCTTATCTGGATTATTTCAGTGACTGAAATGCAAAAATATTGGAATATCCAAGCATTTAACCTGGTAAACAGATGTGAGGCCATGTACTCAGAGCGACTGCAGTCTAGGAGATAGACTGTGATATAGTCAGAATCTATTGTCGAAACTAATGAACCTCGCTGGATAGGACAAATATCTGTTTACTCCAAGAGGGTCTTCTATATCCCTGCTGAAGCCCTGAGGTTTTTTCTATAACTTTGCCACCATCCTTTAGGGAAAGGAGAACCAGCCAGTACTCCCTTCAGAGCCCAGCACGAAGGTAAGCCACTCCCAATATCCTCCAGCCCCTGGAATGGAGAAAGCTGCAGAACAATGCTGAATGTTAGGTGGGTCGGTTCAACCTCCAAAAGCTAGTGGAAAAGGTAAAGCATACCCATTCTGCAAAAAGTGAGAGTCTGAATTGGAAATATCCAGTTAAGAGTTCTTGTTTAAAGTTATCTCAGACCAGCCCCTTCACAGGCGCACAGGGAGATGGGGTCTCAAGACAACACAAGGAATGCCATTCCCCACCCATGCAGTTGCTGGCCAGAGCCATAATGAGGAGTGTAGTCCATGTTCCCTCCTTTCATGAATAGTAGGTCTCTGAAAGGGGAAGGGAATGGGGGTGGGGGCATCCCTAGCTGAGACACATCTTCCACCACACAGCTGGCAGATAGCTGCAAATAGCAATGCCGATAGCATCTCTCCACTTGCCCCTCCTTTTTTTAAATCGCATCAGACATATAGGTGAATCCCTCTATTGGCTCCCCTTTCTTTATCATGTCAAACAGAAGCTGACTGAATTCACTTTCAAGGCCCTTCACGGTCTATCACCAATCTATGATCAGCTCTCATTCTCTATCGAGCTGTTGACACTCACCTCTGATCAGCCCATAATACCAGCCTCCATTACTCACTCGTTAAATTTCCAATAAAAGTACATTGTGCTTTCTCCTGTGCTGCCCCATATGCTTGGAAAGAGCTCCATGTAAACATCAGCAAAGTTACCTCCTTATCCTCCTTCAAATACTTCCTCAGAACTCCCCTTTTCCGTGATGCCTACCATAAACTCGACAACTGTTAAACCACATGTGTGTAGAGAAGACTGCTTATCATGCTGACTAATATAATTTTATTGTTTCCTTGTATTCCTCGGGCTGTCTATCTATCTCCATCTGTTATCTCTTATGTTAGATTGTAAGCTCTGTGGGGGCAGAGACTGTCTTTTTGTTCTGTGTTTGTGTAGGCCTAGCACAATGGGCTTCATGACTGGGGTTGTAGGCACAACTGTCATAAAATAGTAATAATAATTTGTAATAATAAGGTTATCAATACTTCCCATTATAAGACCCTGTGTTCAGTTGCTTATAACTTTGTCAAATTTAAGTGGTTCAGGCTGAGATTTTTCACGCCAGATGTCTGCCTCAGCTGGAATTAAAAAAAAAAAAAAATTCACCAAAAATGGTTTAGCTGTTTCTGAAGACAATATTAGGGGAAATACTTTGTTTTGCCAATGGTAATGAATTGGTTATAGGAATACTTTTAAAGAAGCTCTGGTGCCTCCATGTCTGCCTTTTGCTGTTTCCATGAACATTTGCCCTATTCTGGCCAAGTTATAAGGCTTTGGAAAAATCTCAGTTCACACATGCTCAGGAAAAAACTTGTTGCAGTTTGGCAGCTAAATTCTCCAAAGATTCCATCTGCACTGAGCATGTTCCATCCCCTCACAGCTCCTGCATGTGTAGTCCCATCACCATGTACCTTCCCCATAGAGTGACTGAAGTATGCTCCATCCCAGGGTTGCAGGGGCTAAGCAGGGCTTTCCCTTCAGTTGCTGCTCCAAGCAGTTCAGAGCTGGACACAGGAAATGAGAGCAGGGAGACCTTCTCCTGTGCTCCCAATGCAGGGGCACCATTTAGGGAAGTCAGGGGCGGGTGCCTGTCCCCTCTGCCCTGCCCCCCCGAGTTTTGTACCACAGGGGTGCCATTCCAGGTTTTGGAAGGAGTACCCCCCTGCCCTCCTAAAATGGAGTCCCTGTGGGCCAGCTCCATGGTGCAGCATGCCGGGCTCATGCTGCCAGACCCTGTAGCCCTTCTTTGGGGAGTGGCACTGGCAGGGCTGTGCTCTGCGGTGCGGGAGCTGATTGTGGTGCTGCAGGTGCTGGATGGTGGTGGGTGGGAAGGGCAGAAGAAGAACGGCAGTGCAGCTGGCTCTTGTTGAGCTAGGTGCAGCTGCTGGAGGTAGGAGACCGGCTGCATGAAATGCCTGGGGGATAAGGGGCATGCGGAGGGGGTGCAAAGGGCTAGGGGAGGGGTTACGGGAGACGGGGGTACAGGAGGGGAGTGCAGGGTTAGTGGGGAAGGAGACACAGAAAGGGTTAAGGGAGAAGAGGTGCTGGAGGGATTAGGGGGCTCAGGAGGGTACTGCAGGGGTTAGGTGAGAAAGGGACACATGAGCCTCAGCATAGGCGCTAGGAGGATAAGGGGTGCACAAGTGGGGCCATGTGATGAAGCATACATGAAATGTGCTAGGTCAGTGGTTCTCAAACTTTTTTACTGGTGACCCCTTTCACACAGCAAACCTCTGAGTGCCACGCCCCTTATAAATTAAAAACACTTTTTTATATATTTAACACCATTATAAATGCTGGAGGCAAAGCAGGGTTTGGGGTGGAGGCTGACAGCTCGCGCCCCCCCCATGTAATAACCTCACGACCCCGAGGGGTCCCGACCGCCTTCTAGGTGCTATATAGATCTGCTAGAAGGACTGTGTGGGCAGTTAGCTCAGGATGGAGCTCTTGCCATCCCCAGTTCTGCTGTCTGGCCGTGTCCCACTGGCTCTGCTCACGCTCCCTAACTTGTGTGCAGGGCTGAGCCCTGGCAGAGCGCTGAGGGAGAGAGGGCACCTGGGGTTAAGGTCTCATTAAAGTTGCTAATCACCAGTTGTACTGACTAGAGAGTGTTTGCAATTTAAACAGACTCATCCCTGGCAGGGTTTCTCTGTTGACAAGCCAGCGTGCGGAGCTGCACAGCCGTGGCTCTTGGGAGGCCTGGCTGAACATGGCCCTGACACACACCCATGGGGCACTGCTCAGGCAGCTCACAAGGTCGGTGCCGTCCTGGGGCCTTTGCCGCACACAGCGCTGACCTCTTCCCCTTGGCTGTTGAGAAACCTTTGACCCTGGCACAACTGCATGGCAAAGAGGAAAGGCCTCCTAGAGTCCCACATGGCAGCGAGCGCCTCCTGGCACTCACATGCGCTCAGCTCCATGAAGCTGGGGAGTCCCGGGCTGCAATTCCAGCTGAGGGGTCTGGAGATTCAAGTTTTTCACAGCTACTGATGAAATGTTGGCCCCTGTCACTTACACACGGATTTCAAATGACTGTGGCCAGCTTTTATTTGACCCTGTTCTATTATGTAACAACCTTTTGACTGCACTGAATAGCTCACTGGGCAGGCGAAGGAGGAACTCAGGGAAGTACTGCTTTGTTGTGACCGTTCCCCAGCCAGTTGGAACCACCACATGCCACTGTGCTGCCCACAACAGCTGTGGCTGGGGCAGCACCCCCATCACTTGCATGAAAGCACAGGGCCCTGATGCCTGAGCTAAAGGAGAATTTTTGCTGTCTGTTAGCAGCGTAGGGCCCATGACAGCCAGGGGAACCACAAGAGGTACCTGTGTGCACATACACACCAGCCTGTTCATTACACACTTGCCAAAGAGACAAAGTTTGCCCTTAGAACTAGCTGTTCAGATCTTACTTCTGACATCAGCATAAGAAATCTCTGTGCAGCAAGTGCTTCCACCCTGTAACTTCCACAGTCTTTGGTCGGGCTTGTCTGAGATGGGATCTTGGGACCTGTCATTCCCAAATCTAGAATTCTCCCTCAAGAGCCACTGGCCCCTCAGTGACTGTGGCACCCCCTCCTCATATGGAGCTTTATCCTGGCCATGGGGACTGAAATGGACTCCTCCCAGTCCCAAAGCATGGGTTCCTCCCTACCACAAACTGAGCTGAATGAGGGTCTTAATGGTTTAATGGCTAGACGCCGCTGAACAGTTCTGACTCCACCTCAAGGCTCGGGAGTGGAATATCTTGCTGTATTATCTCCTAATTGTTCTCAATGTACATATAAACTTTAAATCTGGCTTTAATTGGTATTATATATATATATATTTCTTTCTTTATCTAGGAACTAGATACAGTGATCCTGTCAGCTAATTTCTAAATTATTATCTGCAAAAAAATAGTTATCAGGTGCCTAAGTAGTCCCTGGAATCAGAGTTAAAGTTGCCCCCCCAAATCTGAAATGGCGCCCCTGTCTTAATGTCCCCCCACGATCCCCCACTGGCATCTAGGTAGCATGGAGCAGGAACCTGTCTGACTCCTATACAGAGAGGACAAGAGCCAGACCTGGGAGGCAGGACGAGTAAATTGGGACAAATAACTGGAGAGAGGATGACTGAGGGCTGGCAAGGTTCAGGGGAGAAGAGAGAGACAGAGACTGATGAGGCAAGGAGACTGGAGCTGGTAGCCAGAAGGGAAACAGGAGTGGTGGTAGTGGGGAGAGAGACTTAGATCAGATGAGGAGATTGAGTATGGGGGAAAAAAGGTCAACTGGGAACCCGTGTAGGTGAGGGAAAATAGATTGGATGAGGAGTTGGATGTGGGGTAAGACTGGGAAAAGAGACTGGGACAAGGCACTGGGATGGCAGATGGAGACTGCGGTCATATGAGCAGCCCAATTGTGGGAGGCAGTTGAGATTTGGAAGAACACAGAGAGCCTGAGAGACCAAGATAGGGGTGGGGGCAGAAGACTGGGACAGGGAGTCAGAGTGGGGATGAGGATGGGGAACAAGGGCCAGTTGGACAAGGAAGCTGGGATGAGGAGGCTGTGGAGGGAGACTGGGATCTAGTGTGTATATGGATGGAAGGAGACTGAAATTAGCTGGACAAGGAGACTGGGGATAAGGATCCAGGGAGTCTGGGACCAGGTGAGGAGACTGATATTGTATGAGGAACTGAGGGGTAGGAGAGACTGAAACTGGCTAGGCAGGAGTACTGGGATGAGAAGCCGGGGGGCTGGGAAGAGACTAGGGCAGGAATGGACTCGAGGGGATGGGTGGAAGGGGCCAGGTTAGGGGAGGGGAAAGGAAGAGAACAGGAAAAGAAAAGTCTGTGACTGCTTGTGCACATTCCCCTCCAGAGCCTGGAATGGAACCCAAAATTCCTGAGTGTCAACATCCCCCTGCTGTTAGCAAATATCTGTGAAACCTACTACTGAAGTAGATCTCCTAACCCCCTCTAGTGCTGGTGCACACAGCGGAAGACAACCAATTACTGCTATCAGCTACTCTGTTAGCTCAAGTGGCAGAAGACTGTGCTGTGGAAGGTGCATGCTGGTGAACCTTGTGGGTGTTAATGTGGATTCCACATGATGGAATTTCTGTTTGCTTTTTAAAATCCTTGGAAATTACACACACAAAAATACATTAAAAGAATATTGCAAAGTCAAGCACTCAAAAATTAAGGAATGCTAGAATTAAGGTCTTCCATGCAACCTTAATTCCGTCCCCTTGTGTGTATGCATTCTGGTACCTGGAATGACTATCTATTCAGTATTCACATATTTACATATACCGTTCATTCCAAAGTACTTTAAAATAGATACAAAACCACACACATATATAAATAATTTCACAAACCACTCAAATTCATCACACTGTTGTGTGGAATACAGTAGTTATTTAATAATGCATAGAGCCAATGCACATGAGTTTAGATCATTACGTTAAAATACTGTATCTAATTAAATTATGGGCAAATTTAGGTAAACAGAACACATTTTGGCCAGGACATTAGGACTAGCGACCTCACTCTTGCAAAAAAGTTCTGAAGGATCATTAAATGGCCCATGTTGTCAAGACTTTGTTTTTATACCTTATTCAAAAGACAACAAAATTCCATAGCAGTGTTTTAATGGTGACTCAGAGTGCTCTACTAAAGTTCAACAGTATTGCCTGTAGTACTCTGCTATTCTATAGAGGTCTCCCATTCATTATTGATCAGACCCACCCCTGCTTATTTGTGAGACCGGACAGAAAATCACATCCCTAGCTGCTATCTAGATACACCCAAGTAACAATTTTTTTATATTAGTGAAACAGACATCTTACCTTTCTGGCATGGATATGTATCCTCTTCCTCGGTTTCTCCTCAAAAATGGTCTACTTCCATACAAGACCATGACTTCAATATCCGATTAATCAGTAGGAGTATTCCAATTTGAGGCAAACAAGAGTCCAAAACTCACATTTTTAGGGATGGTCATTGAGAAAAGTGTGTCAGGGCAACTTTGCAAATTTTTTGATTCCTCGGGTTCCTTCGTCCTGAGTCAATTTGGTTATAGGATTAAACACAGAGTAGAAACTGCAGTGGTTGCATTAGTTGATGATCTAACAATGGATGAAGATAAAGTGTCCAGGCTGAGCTTTATAGATCGATCAGCAGCCTTTGATACAGGTGACTGTGACATTTTGTTGGCTTGTTTGCTAACACTAGTCATAGTGGATGGAGCTGCGCTTGAGTGGCTGCATTGTTTGAGAGAACCATAGCTATGGGTAGTTTTTCTGGCCTAAGGATTCTCTTTTATAGGCTGACACTTGGGTCTGTATTTTTACCCCTCTTGTTCAATATGTGTATGAGGCTGCTAGGAGGGTTAGTGAGGAAACCCGAGCTGGAGTGCATCCAATGCAATGATGATACTCAGGTGTACATTTCCACCACATCTGACCCAGGCTAAACAGTGGAACAATCACCCAGTACCTTGATGAGCTTGGGGCCTACATGAGAACTAACTGGCTGCAACTCACCCCAGAGGGGATAATCTTGACAGGCTGGGAAAGCAGTCAAAAAAGTTGGCAGAACTTGTGTTGCTACAGGTTGTCTGCCATTTGTAAAATAGCAGTAAGCCATGATCTAACACCCTGGAGTTGCTCAACTGGATGCTCAAGTAGCAGCTGTGGCCAAGAAAGATTTCTCCATCACTTCTTGGCAAGCTAACCTCCTCCTTTTCTCTCTGCTGCAGTGCTCATCACAATTATCCATGCCTCTGTCACCTCAAAATTATATCTAGGATTGATATAATATATATATCTATATATAAAGTTTATGTAACCCATTCTAGGCCTATGTAACCCACACACCACCTGGGTGTGGTGTTCTGTCCCATCTACTAGCACCAAGATCACTTAGAGAGAGTTAAAATGAGTTTGCTCTACAGCCTTAGCTAAGAGCCAGTTGGCTTTCAGCTCATGCCATAGAGGCTCATGCACTTCACTCCAGAGCTCTACCCTTTTTTAAGTGCCAATTTGTGGGTCCACTTAATGGACAGCAGCATTCTGCAGCATTAGCTTTGACTTCTTAACGGTCCACAGGTGTAGGTGTAACACTAACAGACTCTGGTCGGTGTTACACCTACACCTGCAGACCATTAAGAAGTCAAAGCTAATGATGCAGAATGCTGCTGTCCATTAAGTGGACCTGCAAATTGGCACTTAAAATGGGCAGAATAGAAACACCAGGTTTCAGTCCCACCTTAGTACTCTATTGCTCCACATCTATTCCTTTTCTTGCTTCACTCTTCCTGAGGGTCCTTCTCTATCCTCCCTGTTTTTGGGCCTTGCCTCAGTTCCTCCTGGCCTGAGTACTTCCTCAGTTCCCTTAGCAGAGAACCATACAACAGACCTACTCTTTCCTTCCTCTGTAGAGGGAAGGCTGCTCATTATATTCCCTGGCACTGCTTCCTAGCATGCAAAACACACAGAACTATCCTATTTCTATTGCATTTGCATAAGAGAGGACCTGAGAAGCAGTTATGCCTTGCAAGGAAACTGCAGCAACCTGTGAAACATGGAGTTGAGCTTCGGGTTGCTTCCCACAATGGGAGTGTGGAAGAATAAGGGTATGTGGGAGCCTATAGCTGAGGTGGCAGAATGGTAGGGGTGGAGCCAGGGGGTTCAGGTGGTGCACAGAAACACTAATGGCAAAGCCTGCCTGATAAAAGGGAACAGCCAGAGTCTATGCTGGGACTGGGGTGCATCAATACACAGTATCTTTACTCAAGTACAGTTTTAATGCTTCCCCATTGGCAAACTACTAACTGCATAAAACCCTTTTGAAAATGAGATTTGGGCTTCTAGATCAGTTAGGTGTTGCAACACTGAGCACAGCAGTGCTTAAATACCTTGAAAAATCTGGGCCTTAGAGCTTTATAGGTGAAAACTATTAAATCTGGAAACCAACAAGCCCCAGTGCAGATCATGAAACACCAGTGCTGTGTGTTCCCACCAGGAAGCACAGCTGATTACATAGGCTGCTGCATTTGCTATCAGTTTGTGTTTCTGGATTGACTTTAGGAGGCAGATCCTCAGTTGGAGTAAATGGTCATAGCTCAGTTGAAGACTATTTACGCCAGCTGAGGATGTAGATGAAGGTGTTGAGCATATGTAGAGTGGAGATTGATGGGGGTTAGGGCTGTATAGAGGAGAGGTGTTTTGTAGGAAATAGGAGGCTCACTTCTATTGACTCTTATGGCAGGAGGCAAGAGTAAGGTGCTGATTTTGTAACATGCACCATAGGCACCATTTTTAATGTTTGTCGAACTCCAGATAACAAAACATAAAAGATTAAGAGCAAGGCTCAGCAGATAATACAAACACATGTCACTAACTGAAAATGCTGTTTAAATGACATACAGATCTTCATTTAGTCAGATCACAAGCCAGAAATGAAAATGATGGAATACAAGAACTCAAGCAGCTACAAATGACACAGGACCATGATTACATAGTGCAAGGCAAAATCCAAGAGATGGAAATCAGTCTATGAAAAGTACAGCAGGCATAAGGCCAAAGCCCTTTATTTTCTTATGGAGGGTACAGACCCACTCGTTGTGCAGCTTAGACCTCGGAAGTGGTATGGGATTGATTTTGGCTTCTTTGCCATGGGTTTGGATAAGGCCTTGGTATGTGGGCTTAAATGACGCTCAGATTGCATACTCCAAGAATTCATCATTTTCAGTGGCTCAGAGAAATGGTCCAAAAATGAAATCCTGTGGGTCAATTGATGTTTGAAGAAGCCATAATTTTAAATTAAAACAAGGAACATGAAGTAGCTATTAGAAAATGTTTTCCGTGAACATTATAATGTGAATTAGCAATAGAACAACCGTTGTGATGATCCCCCAGCTAAGCCTGGAAGATGGTTTTAGATAGATATGTTATGTGGCCAACTATTTCAGAAATAAGTTTAATGCTGTAACTGGTGAGGTCTGAAGAGTGTGGGGGTGTGTAGTCGGTTTCAAGAGTAGTAGGCAAATTTGTATTTGTTTTGACTCAATCCCCTGAAATAAATTTGGATCAGATAGTTAAAATTCAATTATGCTAGCTTCAATATTTCAAATGCTAAAACAATCCCCCCAATGAGGAAGTAAGTTCTTCTAAATGCTTTCAAGTGGGTATTAGTGCTGGGCACAAGCAAAGGATGCTATCATCTTGGTGACTTTCTTGGTTAACAGAATGGTTTCTCTTTTCCCCCTAACTCCCACAAAGACAAATGATACATGATGCTCATTAAAATCCAAGGCACCCAAGTGCACTGGGGTGTCTGTGGTATTTTCTGCCTGAAAACCTCTCAAATGCTTGAAATGTTATGGAAAAAAGCCAAACAGATTTCATTATGCTAGAACTCTGGGGAAGAAGGGGGAGAGGGGGAATATTCTCCTCCACTATACCAGTGCAGTGTAACTGCAAGAAGAATTTGGCCCATCACGTGTAGAGGGTTCTTCTTAAGGACAAAATGGGGCTTGCACAGTGTGAGTGTGTGCAGCGGGGGGAGAGGGGAAGCAGCTCTCCTCTGCCCACCCCCCTTTAACCCTTCCCCTAAATGCTCTCATAGGTGCTGGGTTTAATCAGAATCTTTAGGAGCCCTGGAGCACATGCACAAAGAAAAGGGAGCAGGAGGGAATGGTAACCAGCCAGCAGGGCTAGCCAGAACAGGAGGAGAGTGCAACCTGCACTCCCTTAAGGAGTGGTGCATCCATCACACACACATCCCAGCATGGCAAAGAACTCAGGATTCTGTGCCAAACACAGGGCAGTGGCCCAAGGCATGGCAGAGCTCTTAGTTATGAAACAATGAGCTAAAAATGCATTTTACTTACAAATGTAAATTTGTTATGGCACAGAAATATTTTTGTATCATGTGATGATTTATTTAATCGTATTTGTTATTTAAAATCTTCAGAGCTATTTAACAAATTGTGAATGTTTTAAAAATAGGATATATCTGACCATTTTTCTTGTGATGAGAAAAATATTTATAACACACTGGCTGTATGGATGGTAGAGCTATCACTGGTCAGCTTGTTAGGCATCATGGGGGATGTAATTTTTATATGATATAGCACTGCTTTTGATTAGGTCTGTGTTGCAAGTGGAACAAAGGTCTCAACTCTCTCAGTCCCCTGCCTGCTGCCATTTTCCTTCAAGTTGGATTGAAAGGGAGCAACACTGAGGGGTAGCAATTCTCCAATTCTTTCAATCCTATCAATTATTTTCCCATTAATGAGAGTCTGAAAGAAAATTAATTTATAACATTTACAGGATTAAGGCTCTGTAACAGGGTTAAGACCAGAACATGAGAATGGCCATACTGGGTCAGACCAGTTGTCCATCTAGTGCAGTATTTGTCTTCTGACAGTGGCCATTTCTAGATGCTTCAAAAGGAATGATCAGAAAAGGGCAATTATCAAGCGATGTATCCCCTGTTGTTGAGTCCCAGAATCTGGCAGTCATTGGCTTAGGGACACCCAGAGCATGGGGCTGTGTCCCTGACCATCTTGGGAAGTAGCCTTTGATGGACCTATCCTCCTTGAAGTTATCTAATTCTTTTTTGAATCCAGTTATACTTTTGGCCTTCACAACATCCCCTGGCAATGAGTTCCACAGGTTGACTGTGTGTTGTGAGAAGAAGTACTTTCTTTTATTTATTTTAAACGTGCTGCCTATTAAATTTAATTGGGTGACCCTTGGGTCTTGTGTTATGTGAAGGGGTAAAAAAAACACTTCCAAACTCACTTTCTCCACATCATTTATGATTTTATAGACCTGTATAATATTCCCCCCTTAGTTGTCTCTTTTTGCAGCTGAATGGCCCCAGTCTTTTAAATCTCTCCTCATATCATAGAATATCAGGGTTAGAGGGGACCTCAGGAGGTCATCTAGTCTAACCCCCTGCTCAAAGCAGGACCAATCCCCAGACAGATTTTTTTTACCCTAAATGGCCCTCACAAGATCAGGTCCTTTGTGAAGAATAAACAGTTGCTCTAAAATGAGATGAGGAAATTTCATGATTCCCCCTTACCTTCAAGCAGTTGGATGTAATAATGCTGGGGTTACTGCCTCAGTTTCCTCTCTCGGGCCCCTTAAGGACTCTACCACAAGTCCATTATTACCCCTATTCATGGCCAGCTTATTATCCCACATAGTGCAAGTAGTCCTCAAAAGCTGCCAAACAGTCCATTTAGCTCCCACAAAGCGCACATAGTCCACAAGACACCCAGTTCAACAACTCACCTCATACCCCAACTCTGGCATCTTCAGGCTCACATGAGCCTTCCTTTGGTCCCTGCCTGTTCTTTTATCAAAACAGCCACCCCAGCCCTCCCAGTTGGAGTCTTTCCCAGATTTCTAAGTCTCTGCCTGAGAACATTCAGCAGGCTAGCCTCTCGGATGGTCTCCTGCCCTCAGCTTTTCCCAGGAACTCTCACCAGGGACCTCCCCTCAGTCACCGCTGTCCTCCTCTCATTAAGTAGACCCAGATGACACTCTGCCTTCTTAATCAGGTCAACCTGGGATGCACTTGTGTTGGCACAGGGGAGCAGGATCCACTTCATTTAAAGCCACCCTGTGACACCAAGGCTTACCCTGATTTGTATGGATGGAATTCACTCTGGTTCAGAGTGACCACACAAGGCCCAAGAACTCAAAAGTAGAGTTTCAGTATCACAGGATTTGAGAAGAACACAGGGATTGTGTGGGCTTTTGCATGGGAGCGACTCCATCTACATGTGTGGATACATTTCATACCTTCCTATTTTTTATCATATTTACCTTGCTTCAAATGCTAAGATAGAGCTGGTCCCCTCCAAATAAGTTTGACTGCTCTTACTCATTTCCCCCCTAAGTAAACTTAGATATTTTTTCAGGGCTGCTGCTGGCAATCATGGAGTCTATAAAGCTCTCTGCTTTTGAAATGGGAGCTAAATCATCCCCTCAACTGTGGGAACACATTTGATTTCCCCCAGTTAATGTTATCATTGAGAGCTGTCCAATCTGAGCAGTTAGGAAAAAGGATTTACAAGCGATAAAAGTGTGTGGGATGTGCTTCTAACTCACTTTTCTCAATAGTTCTCAAAGCATTCTATCATGCAATAAAGTCAGAATTAATGATTATAAAGTATGTAATTGTTGTACCCATTTTACAAATGGGAAAGCGAAGCAGACAAAAGTTTAGTGACATGCCTGATGGCAAAGAAATAATTTTGTGAGAGTAAAAGGATAGTCTTAATTTAGGTCCTTTTGCAGACAAGCCTTTAATCATGTGCTTTGCTCTAAGCACAAGTAGCCCTATGGACTTCAAAGGGATTACTCACATGATTAAAGTTAAACATCTGCTTAAGTAGTTTGCTGGATCAGGGGCCTCTATTTTTGTTGCCTACAGCCAGAATGCCATGCATTCCCTTGGCACTGAATAAATAAGAGTTGGTAGCAGAATAAGAACAGAACCAAGTTGTCCACATTTCCAATCTTTTGCTTTAAGTGAGACCATAGCCTTCTCCAAGGAGAATGGGAAAAGAGCACAAATAAAAGGCAAGGAACTCACTGAGCATTTTGTCCTCATTTACTTATTTTCTGCATTTTATACACACATCCCATACTTTAAGCACTCCTTAGAGGTATCATTCCAGGGATTTAAACAAAACATTTCTTCCTCGCTTGCAAGTTTTAGAGAAAGTACAGAACAAATGTATGGTCTCTCCAAACCTCAGACAATTTACTTTGGCTACCGGTGTGCCCACAGAAAGTGTTTTTCAATTTATATATTTATACTTTCCTTACTTAGTATTGATTCTAAATGAAGAAGAAGCCATGCTTGACGGGAAACCTATGAGTAAGGACATATGAATTAAAGAGTTTGTTTTATCTACCCACTTTCCTTTGACTGTTGCCAAAAAAAGAGAAAAAAATCCTCCTTATAGTTAAGAGTAATGGTGCTCTGCATATAATTATTACAATATAGGTTCGCCAGAACCTTCCTGTTTTTAGGCTTTGAGTATTGAGAAACCATGAAATTATTATTGTGACACCATTTTATTATTCACTTTTCATTATTCCCACACAACATTCTTTCCAAATTTTGTTTTAATCATACATTCACCATATTCACAAATTTCTTGTATTATTTGTCTGATCTGCTATTTTAACAATATCTGGTCCATTTTATTTAAATGTGTTAGTTTTTATGGCTGCTTCAGGAACAAAAAAAAACAGAAGATAGTTCTGTGATATTAAATGACTTCAGCACTTTTACTGGTTAGATTATAATTGGTCAACATAGCCATGTTTGTAAAAGATCTAATAATTTTATTTTACATCCATGTGTTATCAGTGATCAAAGTAAAAGGGAGCCATTTTATTCAATGGATAAGTTTAAAACAATATTTTTGTTATGTCTGTGGGGAATTATAACAACATCAAACCAGCACTCCAGATGCAGGTTGCACTATATAATTAGGTACTCTAGATAAACATTACTGGAGAAGTTAGAACGGAATGAACTTTTATGGAATGGAAAGAAAAGGAATTATGATCCAATGGGAAGAATACAAATCTGACCATGGCCAAGTAACAATGTTTTCTTGATGACAGCATTACCCACTTGTTTTAGTAAATAAGATATGCTATAAAAGAATGCCATTTTTAAAATAAAATGCTCACTATTTGTTTTCAGCTTTCACCTTTATGTATATTATTAGAAAGATGAGGACTTGAATAATTGCAGATACACTTTTCATCCATAGATTGTTGAGATGCTTCACAGGGTAGGTTATGCTTCAGCAATGCTATTAGCAATTTGTTATTATTTTACCATTAGAGAGAGAGGCCCTAGGCTGATGTAAGTACCGTGGACATATTTAATAGAAAGATAAGTAGGAACAGTGAACAGGGAAAAATTGTACTGCAGATTGTAACAGGTGTTTACAGAGGTGCTGAGGGCCATTGAACCACACTGTAAATACTGTATATGGAAACCACTTTGAGCCACGCAGCAACACCCCTTGCACCTATGGGTGTTTCTATCTGTAAGTATTATTTATTATTCAATAGAATATCTCAGGCATGGCTGGGGGTTTGACTGCAATGTAGTGTTGTGGGCCAGATGCTACAGTGGACAACAAAGGTGTTGCTCCAATGTTGGTTATGCAAAGATAAGAAAAACAAAGTAGATACTGTGGGACATGATCCAAAGTCCACTGAAGTCAATGGAAAGGCTTCCATTAACTTCTGTGGGTTTTGGATTAGGCCCTGTGGTTTCATAATGCATGGCTAGGGAGCTCAATACTATGGAGATGGTCAATAATGCAGTATATGCAATTCTATCTATCTATCTATCTATCTATCTATCTATCTATCTATCTATCTATCTATAATAAAAAAGTTGTTTGCTGTCCTCAGTGTGAATCCACATAGTTGCTCACTTGTTACTTTGGGTTTTGACTACTTCTTCCTGTACCAAAGAATAACCAGAATAAGGCTGGTTGAACTGACACCCTCAACTGAGTCATCTTGTTTGAGGTGCAGATACCATCCTCTACCATTAACACTCCCCCCTATACACGCAACCCTCCCCACCCCATTTGTTCAGTCTTGGTGCACATGTGGAGGATTAGCCCCTTTTACCTCACTTCAGTTTGTGGAAAGTGATCCGTTTCTAAGTTCAGCACAAAAGAAATCATGTTTGCAGGTGAAATTAGGCTACAATAGGAGGTTTGAGTTTGAAACAAGACTATGTTTGAAGATCAGATCGTGCAAAAGTCTGATGAGTTGTTCTTGCATAATTGCAGCCCAGAGTGCTAGAAATGCTGCAATATAGCCATGCTCGGAGGCTTTCTGAACCAGTAGTTAGATCTTTCTAGTTTAGGTTCTGATGCGGTACTTACATGAACTGTAAGGGAGAATTCAGATCCAGGCACTCACATCCAGCACCCACAGATATTAAAAGGAGTTCAGATTCTAGGTTCTTTAAGGTCGAACCTGTTAGAGTTCTTTGGAAGAGTTAACAGATATCTATTTTAATAATCAGTAGGATAGTCTGTACAGTACCAAAGTTGCCCAGATACATTCAATCACAGGACTCAAATTTTATATTAGAACTCCCATGAATCTACTCTTGTGGAAAAACATTTCCAACACCTCTGATCAGATGCAAAGTGCACAGCTGGATGTGCTGGCTGGTGGGCTGTTGGCCTGAGTATCTGGTTATAGCAAGCTGTATCAACAAAGGGTCAGATGAGTTATCCTCTACATGTCAGTAATACATGCAAGATCAGGTATGTCATGCACAGTAAAAAGTTTAGCAATCACCAAAAACACACAGTGGAGTTTCCTTCTCTGTGGCAGCTTGGCGGTCTAGTTGCAGGCTCCAAATATTTATTATGCCCCGTCACACCTCTCCTGTGAGAAGGGCTTAGAAATGACTCTAGCGAAGAATGTGAGAGATTTTGGGTTCCTGAAAGAAGAGTATTCTGTTTCAAGAGCAGAAGCCTTTGAAGTTCTCATCCCATTTTCATCCTCTTGTTTCTGTCAATCAGGATTCTCTTTAATGGAGGTGATGGTTTAAAAAAAAAAAAAAGTATTGCATTCACCTATTGGTCAAAAGTAACTCTTTCCCCCCAATTCATCTTCATGGAGGACATCTTTTATCACCAAGACAGACTCATCCATCACAATACATTGTGAGCGCATTTAAAATGTACTTCCTTTGTAATTATAGTTCACTTTTTGAAACTTTATAATTAGTTTTTATTTCTGGAGCTCTGTGGCTACAGAATTCCACCTGCTCATGATCTGGGTTAGAGATCTTGCGGGAGAGTATTGTGAAGCAACTCTTGGTGTGGAAGGCAGCTAGCAGATCCACTGTCCTTTTAAATCATGGGTTTGGCTATGATCTTATTAGTGACTGACTGAATAGCATCAGTTGAAGTTTAGGGTAGAAAAAAGGCAACCTGGTAGATACAATTTACACAAGTATTCAAAAAGGTCCTTCATAAAGTAACTATTAACCTTTTAAATAGAATGTATAAATGTTTTATGGAATGTCCACAATACAAATGGTGATGGGATATACATAACCAGAGGTCAAGGAGAAATATCTTGGCACGCATTAAGAAGTTAAGAGAGAGGCTGTTTCTCAGAGTCGAGAAAAGTAAATAGTGGGGTAACCCAGGGATCAGTACTGAGTCCAGTGTTATGTTGACACATTAATGATTTGTGGGAGGAAGTAGACAGCCAGTGAGTTAGTTTTTTGATGACTAAGCGGTTTTCATTAATGAAAACTATGGGGGCTTGTGAGAAACTCCAAATGGATTTAAACACCTGGGGTGACTGCAACATGATAGTAGATAACTTAGCTTGGATAAATTTTACTGCCAATGTGCTTTACATAATGTCAGCTTCTCCTTTGTGTATTGAAAGACACGTTCAGGGAAAAAGGCACAGGGGATAAAACAACCTTTTAAATTACTTAGAAGATGTCTGTCCAGTCTAGAGCTAAACCAAACAATGCTTGGGTTCGTGCGAGAGATAGAACATATTCTGACATATTCAACAGAGGTATATACTCACCTGCATAGCTATGTCCACTGCTGGAAGCAGAGTATTGAATTAGGCAAACTAATCAGCTGATCAGGCAAATCCTCATTCTAGACCAGTGGTCCGCAAACTTTTGAGGATTGTATGCCCCCCCCTTACCCCTGTCCTCATCCACTGCCTCCCTGGAGCCGGGCTGGGATTGGGGCCGCAGCTCGGGGGAGAATGGGAGGGATGTGGACAGGGATAAGGGGGCTGAGACTGGAGCAGCAGCTGGGGGTGCGGCTGGGGCCAGGAGCGGGGCTGAGACTGGACACAGGAACGGAGCCGCAGCCAGGCTGCAGTGCAGGGCCGCCCGGGGGGGGGGGCGGCAAGTGGGGCAATTTGCCCCAAGCCCTGGGCCCCAAGAATGCCTGAGGCTCCCCCCAGCCCTGCTCCCGCCTCTGCCTTCCCCCATCCCCCAGCACCTCAGCGCGCCGCGTCCAGGAGCGGCCCTGGACAGTGCTGCAGCGGCGTGGCTCTGGCGGGACCTGAGCTCCTCCTGCTCAGAGCCACATGGTAAGGGGGCAGGGCTGTGAGCTCCGGCAGGCCGAGCGGCAGGAGCTCAGGTCCCGCCAGAGCCACGCTGCTGCAGTGCTGTCCAGGGCCGCTCCTGGATGCGGCTCGCTGAGGCTCCGGGGAAGGGGGAAGGATGGCGTAAGCGGCATGGTAAGGGGCCAAGGCCGGGGGGGGTTGGATAAGGGGCAGGGAGTCGCAGTTCAAATTGTTCCGCAACACATGGGGTACATAAGGATTTTTTCAATTAACTACCTGTGATGGTTTGGATCACAGAAACCCCCTGGAAGCTGCCACCTGATGTGCCCAGACTACTTCTACCCCTGCTTTCCCTGCCAGCTCAGGACTCCAGCACCCTGTCTTGCTGAGGCAGACACTTCCGTCTGCTCCAATAAAGACCCAGGGTCTGAATCACTTGCCCCAAAGCTGCTGGTTTACCTGAAAGCAGCTAACAGAAGTGTGCTTGTGTTTAGCACTCAGATGCCCAACTCCCAATGGGGTCTAAACCCAAATAAATCTGTTTTATCCTGTATAAAGCTTATACAGGGTAAACTCATTAATTGTTCACCCTCTATAACACTGAGAGAGAGATATACACAGTTGTTCGCTCCCCCAGGTATTAATACATACTCTGAGTTAATTACTAAGTAAAAAGTGATGTGATTAAATACAGAAAGTAGGATTTAAGTGGTTCCAAGTAGTAACAGACAGAACAAAGTAAATCACCAAGCAAAATAAAATAAAATGCGCAAATCTATGTCTTATCAAACTGAATACAGATAAGATCCTCACCAGTTCCAGAATGCTCCTTTTTACAGACTCATCTCCTTTTAGCCTGGGTCCAGCAATCACTCACACCCCTTGCACACTGTACTTTGTTCCAGTTTCTTTCAAGTATTCTGGGGGGTAGGGAGGCTCTCTCTTTAGCCAGCTGAAGACCACCATGGAGGGGTCTCCCAGGGGTTTAAATAGACTTTTTCTTGTGGGTGGAGACCCCCTCCTCACTCCTATGCAAAGTCCAGCTCCAAGATGGAGTTTAGGAGTTACCTGGGCAAGTCACATGTCCATGCATGACTCACAGTTTTTACAGGTAGCATCCAGTGTTTACATGCTACCTTGAACGTCCTCAAATAGACTTCTTATGTGGATTGGAGCATTCCAAGATTCATTGTCCTTTAAGTGTCTCTTGATTAGGTACTTAACTTCAACATTCCTTTCTCCAGAAACTGACCAAATGCTCTACTAACGTTATTTAGAAATCAAGCCAGTACACAGCCAATATTTATAACTTCGAATACAAAAATGATACATGCATGCAGATAGGATTAATAGATTCAGTAGATCATAACCTTTATATAGATATGTTACATAGCATATGTAGCATAGATAGATTCAGTATATCATATTCCAGTTATGTCATATTCCCATAAAGCATTATGGGGTACAGCGTCACACTACCTAACAAAATGAAAGATACCAAGGGAATTAATTTGTTTGCAGGTATCATCACATAGTCAATGATTGTAGGGGTTAGAAAAATGAAACGTACATATCTTTCAGGATTTGAGAACAGAAAGCAGAAGAAAGCTAGACAGACACAAGAAGAAAGGGAAAAATAACTCTTTACAAATTTCTTCAGGCAAAATCCAAGTCAAGTCAGTTGACTGAGTTGAGCAATGCTAACATTCAAGGCTCTTCAGAGGTGAGAAGTGAAAGTGGTGTTGTAAGAGAAAAAGAAAAGGTGATGTGTGAGGAATCCAAAATATTACCACATTCAGAAAACAATGTTCTGGTTGTTGTGGAGGAAGAGAAGGAAATCCAGTCTCTTTGGATAGACAATGGAGAACACAGAGGTAACACTGTTATAACTGAGAAACTGGTACAGTCGACTTGTCCTGCTGCTGTAGATGGGAATGACGAAGAAGAGTTGTGCAGTAATGACCCAACCTCTTGGAAGTACCTAGATATAAAGGTTTCAGAGTAGCAGCCATGTTAGTCTGTATCCGCAAAAAGACCAGGAGTACTTGTGGCACCTTAGAGCTTATGCTCTAAGAAATTTGTTAGTCTCTAAGGTGCCACAAGTACCCCTGTTCTTTTTGCTAGATATAAAGAGATCTTCTTGTATTGAAGGGTCCACCACATAAGCCCGAAAACTTTTCTTGTCATTCTTTTGGCAGGAAATTGCCGATAACAGTTTTTTCTAAACATCTGAGTCAGGGGTTGGCAACCTGCAGCATGCGTGCCAAACACGGCACGCAAGCCGATTTTTGATGGCACGCTGCTGCCTGCTGGGGTCCTGGCCCCACTCAGCCCCCCCCCCGCCCACCGATCTCTCCTGCGGGGGCAGGAGGCAGAAGCTTTGTCTTGCCGGCAGCCAAGCTCCCTCCTCCCCCGCTTCTTCCCCCAGCATGGTGCTTTCTTGCCCCTCCCTCTCCCTGCCGCCGATCAGCTGATCGCCTGAGGGAGGGGAACAGGGAGGGGGAGCAGAACCGAGCTGAGCCGCAGTGTGCTGGCTGCTCCGGGGAGGAGGCAGAGAAGAGGTGGGAACGGCATATCCCCTCCAGCCCCCTGCCGTGAGCACCCCCATGAGCCGAGCACCCCAGCCTTCTTCCCTGACCCCTGAACTCCCCCACACCCAGCCCCCTGCCTGACCCCTGAACCCCCCCCCCACAGCCCTCTGCCTTGACCCCTGGACCACCCCCACACACACCCAGTCCTCTGCCCTGACCCATGAACCCCCCCACACCCAGCCCTCTGCCCTGACCCCTGCACCCTCTCACACACCTCCAGCCCCTGTTCTGACCCCTGCACCCCTCACACATACCTAGCCCCCCCCCCACCCAATGCCCTGACTCTTGCACCCCACCACATCCCCACCATGAGCACCAAATGGGAGCTCCTGCACCCCCACCATTCCCACCTGCACCCCCAGTCTGGGGTCCCAGCTGCCGGCCCCTTGCCAGCTGCGGTCCCGCAGGCCCCGCTCAGCCCGCTGCCGAACTAGGTGAATAGAAGCCCAGGCCGGCAGCAGGCTGAGTGGGCCGGCGGTGTAAGATCAGCATTTTAATTTAATTTTAAATTAAGCAAATGTTTTGAAAACCTTGTTTACTTGACATACAACAATAGTTTAGTTATATAATGTAGACCTAGAGAGAGAGACCTTCTAAAAATGTTAAAATGTATTATCAGCATGCAAAACCTTAAGTTAAAGTGAAGACTCGGCACACCACTTCTGAAAGGTTGCCGACCCCTAATCTGAGTAATGGCGAATGTATTGAAAGAGACTGGATGGTGTGGAGTAAAGATGCTGCAGCAATATTTTGTTTTCCCTGCAGTCTCTACAGAAGTGAAACTCAAACTAACCAATTACATCATTCAAAATTTGTCGAAGGTGGAATTGCCGATAATTGGAAAAAGACTTACGAGAAAATCAAGAATCATGAAGAAAACGCTTTACGTTTGAGCAATTACATTAGGTGGAAGGAATTATTTCAGACACTCAGTGATAAAAGAGGCATTGATGCAGCATTACAACATAGTATGAAACAGGAGGAGGAAAAATGGCATAAAATATTAACTGCTGTTGTTGACGTAATCCTTTTCCTAGCAAAGAATGATCTGCCATTTCGTGGTAGCCATTCTACTGTTGATTATGACGACTGTGGACTTTTCTTGTCAACACTGAAGCTTGTGGGCAGGTACAATACTGAGGTGAAACATCTAGAGATGGTAGCTCAATGCAGAGAGTCTGGTTGAAGAATGTAGGCTCACTACCTGTCCTGGCATAGTCAGAATGAGTTCTTGAAACTGTGTGGGGAGAACGTTTTAAACTCTATTCTTGAAGAGGTAATAAAAGCCCGATATTTCAGCATTGTTGTTGATGGTACACCTGATGTTTCACACACAGAGCAGTTAGTTTTTATTCTCAGATATGTGATGCAAAAAAATGGAAATTGGGATGTGCATGAAAGATTTGTCAAACTTCTTTTGAAAAGAAGACTAGCGCAGATATAGCAGAACAGATAAAGAGGTTTTTAAAAGAATGTGACTTAGAACTATCTTGGTGCAGAGGGCAGGGATATGACAATGCCTCTAACATGTCAAGAAAATTTCAGGGAGTAAAGACAAGAATTTTGGAAGAAAATGCCCAAGCCTATTTTTCTCCATTCAGTGCTCACACGCTGAACCTCTGTGGCACCCATGCTATGGAAACCAGTGTAGAGGTAAAAATATATTTTGGAAATGGTCAGAAACTCTATTAAGTATTTGCTCTTAGCCCTGCGAGATGGAAAATTTTGCAGACCGCTGAAAATATATCTCTTCACTCTGTATCTAAAACTAGGTGGAGTGCAAGAGTTGATGTTGTTCGCCCCCTAATCAAAAATCACACAGGCATGCTGGAAAGTTTAATTAAAATTGAAGAGGAGCTTCATTTACCTCCTGAAATCCAGGCAGATGTTGACTGTTTGATTAAGTGGCTTAAGTCATTTGAATTTGTAGTTCTTACTACAATATGGTTTAAAGTGCTTCAGTGTATTGATAAGAACAAGATCCTACAAAGCACCAAATTAACAATGGAAGAGGGAGCTAAACACGTCAGCAACTTAGTCAAGGAAATTCAAACAATGAAAGATTCTTGGCCAATTTTTTTTTAAGAAGCCAAACAAGTCGCTTCAAGCCTCAGCATTGACCCAAAAATGAAAAGTGACTCAAGGATCCAGAAGAACAAGCGATTCGTTGACGACACAGGGGATGCAGACTATACGTTTGACTCTCCCGATATTCAGTTCAAAGTACAGGTGTTCTTCCCGACAATGGATTTGCTTCTATCAGAGCTAGGAGGTCTTGGTGAAAGAATGGCTGAAGTCTCAAATTTATTTTCACCTCCAGCTTTGCCATCCAAATGAGCTAATTCCCTGACGTTTAACTGCTCCAGCAGATGGAGCATTTGCTCCAGGTGTGGTGGGGTGGGGCTGGCTGAGCCCAAAATGATCCCTCAATCCCTTGTTGCGTAGTGTGGGGCTTGTACACCCCATCACACTGGCAGGTGTTTGTCTAACCTGTTCTGAAAAAACCTGCACTGCCAGGAATTCCACACCATCCTTTGGAAGCCTGTTCTAGTGCTTAACAATAATAAAACTCTTTTATTTATTCCTTTTTGATTTTCAGATCATTAAAGAATTCCTGATAGAGCCATACTGGCCTCTTCCTATCTTTTCTTCAGATCAGAATAGTTGGCAGTTGTGCCTTTAATGTTGTCTCCTTGAGAAACTGCCAGCTCCCCTGCACTCCTTTTGCCCTAAGATTTTCTTCCCTTGGGACCTTACCAGTTTGGAGTCTGTGTAAGTCTGCTTTTTATACGTGCATTGTCCTTATAGTTCTGCTGCTTTCACTCTTCCCTTACAGTCATGAAATCTCTCTCTTCATGATCACTTTCACCCACATTGCCTTCCACCTTCAGATTTACAGCCAACTCCTCCCTGTTGGTCAGAATCAAGTCTAAAATGGCTGCCCCTCTGGTTACTTCCTCCAGTGCAGCAGGGTGTGGAGGAAAAGTAGCTTCATGAAGCTAAGTGTTAATGATAATGTCCAGTAACTTATTGGGATATACAGGAGACAACTTCCCTAATACATTCTAATAAGTTACTGGACATTATTAACACAACTCCTTGGAGATACTTTTTTCCCCACACCCTAATTCAGTGGAATATAAGCAAAAGACATCACACTAGCACTGGCAGGCTCTTCCATACACACACCCTTTCCTCGTCTCCCTTCCCCGTATGCACATGAACAGCTCCAAGGATGAGAGCTGTCAGACACTTCCAATCTCCCCACACCACTTCTTTGTTTCCTTAGCCCTTTGACTTCCAGCCTTCCTCATGTACCGGCATCCTTTTCCCAGCCCATCTGATCTCTGCAGTTTGATGCCCCACTCCCCCAGTCTGTCTCCAAGACACACAATAATATGTTGTTTTCATCTGTAGTTGTTTCTTTTGCTCAGCTGCTAATGCAGTTAATGACAGGGTATTCGTTAAAGATGCTTTTATTAACCCCGTCGCTGCTATTCCCTCCATGTACTTAGTCTAATTATTTAGAACAAATAGCCGGACATTCCCTGTAACAATAGGAATATTTTTTTCAGTAGTGGTAAATCTACTGAACATCCAAAGTCACTGAAGGAGCTAAAGAAAGCAGACATTTCTGTTGTTTTCCCTTATAGGTATCAATATATTTTAATTTGCTTCTTTCTATTAACTGTGTTTCCTTGACTGTTTCCACAGCTATCTCAATTGTAATTATGTAAGAGTTAACCTGTTCCCCAAGCCTAACATAACCCACACAATTAGTTGTCTTGTGTCCATAGTTCATGACTCAACTCTGTGGTTTTTGTATATCAAAGGCTCGGTTACCAGATTTTTTTTTTAAACTGTAGTACTTATGCCTCTATTGACAGAGGGCAGAAAAACCTGAGCACAGCTGTTTCATTTGAGGGAGTAAAACGACCAGAAAACCAGACAGTTAATTTTATGAAGAATTAAAGATCATACTTTGGTGCATTCCAAAATACTGCATAATCTTTTAGGAGAAATTGTTTTCTTGAAGAACATATATATATAAAGTCACTTGGAAACAGAGTTCAGGCCTTTTCAGAAGCAAATATTATCTTAATACTTTATTCTTAGATGATAGGAATGGAAGTAACTGTGCACTTGAACTAAGGAGGGATTGCCTTCTCCATTGACAGGCTAAGTGCTTTATCTAATGCAGCAGTTCGCAGACCATGTCTAAAGGGTCTGACAAAGGTGACTATGAAAATAAAATTTCAGATCCCAGAGAGGGCATTCTGTTTTTCTGATCAATCAAAAGTATGTGAATACCCCCACCTACAGGTCAAAACCTGGAAGTGTTGACATTACCATAGAAGACCACAATTTAGTACCCTTTTCTCATACTGCATCAAATGCAGCACTGAGCACAGGCCACATTTATAGTTGAATTCTGTTCAGTCAGTTTTCAATCTAAGGCATATATGGTAGGGGTCTGCGGACCACAGGTTGAATTTTCAAAATAGCAAACGAAATTCAATATTGATAAATGCAAAGTAATGCACATTGGAAAACATAATACCAACTATACGTATAAAATAATGGGGTCTAAATTAGCTTACCACTCAAGAAAGAGATCTTGGAGTCACTGTAGATAGTTCTCTGAAAACATCCACTCAATGTGCAGCGGCAGTCAAAAAAGCAAACAGAATGTTGGGAATCATTAAGAAAGGGATAGATAATAAGACAGAAAATATCATATTTCCTCTATATAACTCCATGGTATGCCCACATCTTGAATACTGTGTGCAGATGTGGTGGCCCCATCTCAAAAAAGATATATTGGAATTGGAAAAGGTTCAGAAAAGGGCAACAAAAATTGTTAGGGAACAGCTTCTGTATGAGGAGAGATTAATAAGATTGGGACTTTTCAGCTTGGTAAAGAGACGACTAATGGGGGATATGATAGATGTCTATAAAATCATGACTGGTGTAGAGAAAGTAAATAAGGAAGTGTTATTTACTCCTTCTCATAACACAAGAACTAGGGGTCACCAAATGAAATTAATAGGCAGCAGGTTTAAAACAATCAAAAGGAAGTATTTCTTCACACAACACACAATCAACCTGTGGAACTCCTTGCCAGAGGATGTTGTGAAGGCCAAGACTATAACAGGGTTCAAAAAAGAACTAGATAAATTCATAGAGGATAGGTCCATCAATGGCTATTAGCCAGGATTGGCAGGGATGGTGTCCCTAGCCTCTGTTTGCCAGAAGCTGGGAATGTGCATCAGAAAATGGATCACTTGAGGATTACCTGCCCTGTACATTCCCTCTTGGGCACCTGGCATTGGCCACTGTCAGAAGATAGGATACTGAGCTAGATGGACCTTTGGTCTGACCCAATATGGCCATTCTTATGGTCTGATGGTCTGAACTGACCTTCATTCAAGCATCCACCTTTATGGAATGAGAGAAATAATTAGGACCTGATGTTAAAGCATTGTGTGGATTTATTTACGTTTATTAATTTGTACGTTTATTGAGGCGTGAGATGACATACCCTCACCTTACTAGAGAGGGGGCTAATGATACAGTTCCACATGAGAAATTATTAGTTAAATTGGAGAATATGGGGACTAATATGAGAACTGAAAGGTGGATAAGGAACTGGTTAAAGGGGAGACTACAACCGGTCATACTGAAAGGTGACTGTCATGCTGGAGGGAGGTTATTAGTGGAGTTCCTCAAAGACTGGTCTTGGGACCAATCTCATTTAACATTTTTATTAATGACCTTGGCACAAAAAGTGGTAGTGTGCTATTAAAATTTTTGGATGACACAAAGTTGGGAGGTACTGCCAATATGGAGGAGGACTGGAATATAATACAAGATGATCTGGATGACCTTGTAAACTGGAGTAATAGAAACGAGATGAAATTTAATAGTGCAAAGTGCAAGGTCATTCATATAGGGACTAACAACAAGAATTTGTGCTATAAATTGGGGACGGATCAGTTGGAAGTGACAATATGGTCTCACAAGCAATGTTTTCATACATAAAGGAAAAGTTACCATTTCAAAAATAAGCAATAGGAAAGGGACATTTTTAAGTCAGGCTGTTTTGTGATTTTTGCTTTCAGGAAAAAACTTGCATCTGTTTTCCATATAGCAAAATTAAAAGTAGGACTTCTCCATAGAAGGGAAGGCTGTAAGTGAAAGCATGAATTCAGATCACAGTATCATATAGTGTTACATGAAACTACTAACATCTGTTGAATCTAATCCCACTCACTAAAATAAATGGGGATTTCAGATGCTAAATTAACTTCAGAAGAAAAAATCACTAAGAAATCTATTGCGTATCAGTCATCTGACTTCCACATTTTAATACCAAGAGCAGAATTTCCTTGCAATATTTTCTGTTCATTGTTCTTTTTCAGGGTGCCCGAGAAACAAAATAATTGATATTTCCATTGGGAAGAGATATTAATCAAACCACCCAAATATAATGGCAGGAAAACTGTACAAACTCACATGCAATTCCTAGGTTTTTACACAATGTGGAAGGACATGCAGAATAAATCTGATACACTCCCGACGAACTGGAATGCATTTTCAGCAAATGTGTCAAGATAATGTGTAGTAGAACCTAGCTCTTTGAAGATTATTTTGGTACTAAAATAGAGCTAGCTGCTTGACTGGTGGATGAATTTTAAAGCTGTGCTTCCTAGTGGTGAAAGTAGGGCCTGATCTACACAACAGCGTTAGGCCGACATAAGCTGCCTTGCATTGACCTAGCTGTGGAAGTGTCTTCACTTAAATTTTGTCCCCACCTTTTTACATCGATTTAGTAACACCAGCTCTCTATGGCCTGGCCTACACTATGATTTTAGGTCGAATTTAGCAGCATTACCTTGATTTAAGCCTGGACCCGTCCACATGACGAAGCCCTTTTTTTCGACTTAAAGGGCTCTTTAAATCAATTTCTTTACTCCACCTCCAATGAGGGGATTAGCACTGAAATCAGCCTTTCCGGGTCGAATTTGGGGTAGTGTGAACGCAATGCGATGGTATTGGCCTCCGAGAGCTATCCCAGAGTGCTCCATTGTGACCGCTCTGGACAGCACTCTCAGCTCAGATGCACTGGCCAGGTAGACAGGAAAAGGCCCGCGAAATTTTGAATTTCATTTCCTGTTTGCCCAGCATGGAGAGCACAGGTGACCACGCAGAGCTCATCAGCACAGGTAACCATGATGGAGTCCCAGGATTGCAAAAGAGCTCCAGCATGAACCGAACGGGAGGTACAGGATCTGCTCGCCCTATGGGGAGACGAATCCATGCTAGCTGAACTCCACTGCAGTAAACGAAATGCCAAAACATTAGAAAAAGTCTCAAAGGGCATGAAGGACAGAGGCCATAACAGGGACGCGTGAAAATTAAGGAGCTAAGGCAAGCCTACCACAAAACCAGAGAGGCAAACGGAAGGTCCGGGGCAGAACCTCAGACATGCTGCTTCTATGCTGAGCTACATGCCATGCTAGGGGGTGCAGCCACCACTACCCCAACCCTGTGCTTTGACTCCGTCAATGGAGAATCACTCAACACGGAAGCGGGTTTTGGGGACGAGAAAGATGATGATGAAGACATTGATAGCTCACAGCAAGGAAGCAGAGAAACTGGTTTCCCCAACAGCCAGGATATGTTTTTTACCCTGGACCTTGAGCCAGTAACCCCCGAACCTACCCAAGGTGTGCTCCCAGACACTGAGGCCGGACAAGGGACCTCTGGTGAGTGTACCTTTGTAAATATTACACATGGTTTAAAAGCAAGCATGTTTAATGATTAATTTGCCCTGGCATTCGCGGCCAGAACAGCTACTGGAAAAGTCTGTTAACGTGTATGGGGATGGAGCGGAAATCCTCCAGGGACATCTCCAGAAAGCTCTCCTGGATATACTGCCAAAGCCTTTGCAAAAGGTTTCTGGGGAGGGCTGCCTTATTCCATCCGCCATGGTAGGACACTTTACCATGCCATGCCAGTAGCACGTAGTCTGAAATCATTGCATAACAAAGCATGGCAGCGTATGGTCCCGGTGTTTTCTGGCATGCAGACAGCATCCATTCCTTATCTCTCTTTGTTATCCTCAGGAGAGTGATATCATTCACGGTCACCTGGTTGAAATAGGATGATTTTATTAAGGGGACATTCAGAGGTGCCCGTTCCTGCTCGGCTGAACTGAAATGTTCCCCGCTGTTAGCCACGCGGTGGGAGGAGGAGTGAAGTGATCATCCCAGAGAATTGTGTGTGTGGGGGGGGGAAGGGGGATTAGTTGGGTTTGTGCTGCACGTTAACCTGAAAACTGCAGCCCCTCCTTTTAAATTGCCATTTTAAATGGCCAACCCAACGGCCGCTTGGTATGAGAAATGAGGGTGCTGCTATTTGAAACCATTCCCACATGTTATGAAGGTAAAAGAAGCCAAAAGACTGTGGCTTACTATGGCTGCCTGCAAGCTGAATTCCGTTGCCTGGCACTATGTGAGTGATCTCTCACACCAAACCGGCAGGCCTTCAATATAAGGAAAAATGCAACCCTGTAACGAAAGTACTTGTGCTGTGTAATGTGAACAGCAAGGTTTAACAGGAAAGAGTGTACCCATTGTTCTCTAAAATGTGTCTTTTTAACTACCACCTCTCCCTTTTTGCTCCACCAGCTGCAAATGTTTCTCCTTCGCAGAGGCTAGTGAAGATTAGAAGGCGAAAAAAGCGCACTTGGGATGACATGTTCTCAGAGCTCCAGATGTCCTCCCACGCTGACAGAGCACAGCAGAATGCGTGGAGGCAGACAATGTCAGAGTGCAGAAAAGCACAATATGAACGCGAGGAGAGGTGGCAGGATGAATCGCAGGCTGAAGAGAGTAAGTGGCAGGCTGAACAGGATATGTGGCATCAGAATGCTGACAGAAGGCAAGAGTCAATGTTCCGACTGCTGGAGCATCAAACTGATATGCTCCAGCATATGGTTGAGCTGCAGGAAAGGCCGCTACAGCCCCTGTGTAACCAACAGCCCTCCTCCCCAAGTTCCATAGCCTCCTCACCCAGACGCCCAAGAATGCGGTGGGGGGGGCCTCCGGCCACCCAGCCACTCCACCACAGAGGATTGCCCAAGCAACAGAAGGCTGACCTTCAATAAGTTTTAAAATTTTAAAGTGCAGTGTGTCCTTGTCCTTCCCTCCTTTCCCACCCCACCCGGCACTTCCTTCCTCTCCTACCCCTCCCAGTCTACCTTGGCAGTTATCCCCCTATTTGTGTGATGAATTAATAAAGAATGCATGAATGTGAAGTAACAATGACTTTATTGCCTCTGCAAGCGGTTATCGAAGGGGGGAGGGGAGGGTGGCTAGCTTACAGGGAAGTAGAGTGAACCGGGGGGAATTCATCAAGGAGAAACAAACAGAACTTTCACACCGTAGCCTGGCCAGTCATGAAGCTGGTTTTCAAAGCTTCTCTGATGCGCACCGCGCCCTGCTGCACTCTTCTAACCGCCCTGGTGTCTGGCTGTGCGTAATCAGCGGCCAGGTGATTTGCCTCAACCTCCCACCCCGCCATAAATGTCTCCCCCTTACTCTCACAGATATTGTGGAGCGCACAGCATGAAGAAATAACAATGGGAATATTGGTTTCGCTGAGGTCTATCCGAGTCAGTAAACTGTGCCAGCGCACTTTTAAACATCCAAATGCACATTCTACCACCATTCTGCACTTGCTGAGCCTATAGTTGAACAGGTCCTGACTACTGTCCAGGTTGCCTGTGTATTGCTTCATGAGCCATGGCATTAAGGGGTAGGCTGGGTCCCCAAGGATAACTATAGGCATTTCAACATCCCCAACGGTTATTTTCTGATCTGGGAAGAAAGTCCCTTCCTGCAGCTTTTGAAACAGACCAAAGTTCCTGAGGACGCGAGCATCATGTACCTTTCCTGGCCATCCCACGTTGATATTAATGAAATGTCCCTTGTGATCCACCAGTGCTTGCAGCAGCATTGAAAAGTACCCCATGTGGTTTATGTACTCACTGGCTTGGTGCTCCGGTGCCAAGATAGGGATATGGGTTCTGTCTATCACCCCACCACAGTTAGGGAATCTCATTGCAGCAAAACCATCCACTATGACCTGCACATTTCCCAGAGTCACTACCCTTGATATCAGCAGCTCTTTGATTGCGTTGGCCACTTGCATCACAGCAGCCCCCACAGTAGATTTGCCCACTCCAAATTGATTCCCGACTGACCGGTAGCTGTCTGGCTTTGCAAGCTTCCATAGGGCTATCGCCATTCGCTTCTCAACTGTGAGGGCTGCTCTCATCCTGGTATTCTGGCGCTTCAGGGCAGGGGACAGCAAGTCACAAAGTTCCATGAAAGTGCCCTTACGCATGCGAAAGTTCCGCAGCCACTGGGAATCGTCCCAGACCTGCAACACGATGCGGTCCCACCAGTCTGTGCTTGTTTCCTGGGCCCAGAATCGGCGTTCCACGGCATGAACCTGCCCCATTAACACCATGATTTGCACATTGCTGGGGCCCGTACTTTGTGAGAAGTCTATGTCCATGTTTATTTCCTCATCACTCTCGTCACCGCGCTGCTGTTGCCTACTCGCCTGGTTTTGCTTTGGCATGTTCTGGCTCTGCATATACTCCAGGATAATGCACGTGGTGTTTAAAGTGCTCATAATCGCCGTGGTGATCTGAGTGGGCTCCATGATCCCAATGCTATGGTGTTTGGGCTGAAAAAAGGCGTGAAACAATTGTCTGCTGTTGCTTTCATGGCAGAGAGGGTGGGAGGGAGGAGGGAGTGGGGGCCTGACGACATGTACCCAGAATCACCCGTGACATGTTTTTGCCCCAGCAGGCATTGGGATCTCAACCCAGAATTCCAATGGGCGGCGGAGATTGTGGGAACTGTGGGATAGCTACCCACAGTGCAACTCTCTGGAAGTCGACGCAAGCCTCGGTACTGTGGACGCAGTCCGCCGACTTAATGCACTTAGAGCATTTTGTGTGGGGACACACACTATCGACCTTATAAAAACGATTTCTAAACAACCGACTTCTATATATTCGACCTAATTTCGTAGTGTAGACATACCCTAAGTGGCATAGAGTCACGGTCAATGTAATTAGGTTGACACAGTGTTACTGTAGATACTGCGTTACTTACATCAACTGATACTGGCTTTCAGGAGCTGTCCCACAATGTCTCACACTGACAATACAATTGATACAAGTGCTCCTGGGGAGGACATGCACTGCCGACACAAGGAGCCACATGTGTGCACACACAAGCAATTTAATAATGCAGTAGCTGTATGCCAATGTAGGTTAGGTTGACATAATTTTGTAGTGCTGACATGGCCTAGGAGTTTGCACATAGGATGAATTTTACCCCTTTGCAGATAGCCCCTGAAAAGGAGGCCTGTGCACTACTTGAGTGCATCAGTGTGAATTTAAGCACCTTATGTTAGTCATCTGGATGTAAAAGTTTTGGTCCTTATTTGGAATAAGGAAAATACCTCCTTATTTGGAAAATGGAGATATCTACCAAATCACAGGGGTGTAGAGAGACTTAGTATCTGGAAAGTACTTTGAGATCCTAAGAGAGGGTACTTTCAGAGTGCAAGAGTATATTATAATAATCAACTTTTTCCACAGTTATATGAACAGAACCCCTGTACCTTTGAATTTTGCCCATTACTAGAGGTAAGCGTAGCAGAGGACTGCAGTCAATACCAAATAATGGCAAATGGTTTGCTCTTTCCAAAGCTATAAACTTAAGTGATCTCAATGCATATGGATGCCTGGAGAAGCAACTTATAAAAATAGCAGGCTGTTTGTGCTTGATCATTACACTCTTCCATTTCATAGGTAGTTGATGCTACAAGCAGCCTCTCTCCCTATTTGTGGTAGTGCACAATCACTGCTCTCTGGGCTGGTGGGGTCATTTGGAAGGGATCTTAAGCATGCTGTCTGTTAGCATTTAGTCCTAATAGTTAAAAACAAACAAACAAAAAAACCCCAACAGCTGTGGTTGTCCTAAAAGTGTGTAATTTTTGTTAGTTCCCTCTGAAAGACTGACAATCCCGATGATCTTTTGTTAACATCCCAGTTTTCTAGGTCTTTTAACTGAGTTTGGAAGCTAACAGAAACTTGCATGGTTTCTCTTTTGTATACCTCATTTTCCATACTTCCTGCCTCTCCAGATTAGATATTTTCTGCTGCATTCCCTGTTGCAAAGCAATGAAGCCTTCCAACTTCTCACTTACCCTCTATTTAGATGTCTATGCTCGACAGTCTGACTTTCAGTAATGATGCAACTTTATTATAATAATACATGCTAATTTATAGGCTTCCATGCCTGATAGTCACTGGGCAGCTTTAACTAAAATAACTAAAAATGAGTTTGCAATAAGCCAGGGCAACATGCCTATAAAAACATATCCAGGGCCAACAACATAAAATCCCCAAGCAACAAAACAAAAAAGGAAACATGAACGTCAGGAGCCTTGCCCACAAATGTACCACGGCATATATGGAGGTACCACACATTCTGGAGTCAATGGAGAAAGCCCAGACCTCCTGACCACTTCAGGTTAGAATACAAGATTGCCAGCTGTCCAACACCAGTGTCTAAATTGCCATGCAAGACACTGGGCCTTCGACTGTGTCATATGAAAATAGAAAAGAGCGTTAGTAAGTCACTTTCTTCTAGCACTGAACAAGGAACTTCATTAGGAAAACAGTGTTATCCTTAAAGTTACTCTGTCTCCCTTTGATTCACATTCAACATTAGAATGTGGGCAGAAGTCAACCAGAGCCATTCATGGTCCATGAGCTAGATAAGGACCTTAGCTCCATCAAACCAGGCACAGCAGCAGGGCATGATAACATCTTGCCGGAATTCCTTAAGTACCTTGGACCAAAGACGTTACAGTGGCTCACTAACTTCTATATATGCATCATTAATGAGAAGAAGCTACCATGCGCTTGGGATCAAGCAAAGATTATTGCCATTCTTAAGCTGTGCAAGGGCCCCCACAACATGGCAAGTTACCACCCAATATCATTACTCTCCGTGTGCTTCAAGGTGTTTGAACACTTGATCCTCCAATGAATCGCTCCAGAGTTGGACAATGTCTTGCAGGTTGAGCTGGCAGGGTCCAGGAAAGGACATAGCACCTTTGATCAAGCCTTGGCCTCGACCACATTTATCAAAAATGGTTTTCAACAAAATCTAAAGACAGAAGACATATTCCTGGATTTGACCACCGCTTATGACATGGTCTGACCCAGAGGCCTTCTGTGTAAATTCTCTTAAGTTGCCTCACATTGAGTGGTCAAAGTAGTAGAGCATTTTGTCCAAAATAGGGGGTTTCACAGTACACAACTGCGACCATTGCAGTTCCTGGAAGTGTCAGATTAATGGGTCTTCCTCAAGGTTCAGTTCTTTCACCAATACTGTTGAATGTGTACATCAATGACTCGCCAGCAACACGCTTGTGCAAGTTTATCTACGCCGATGTCATCTGCTGCAGCTATTAAGCTCATTCCTTCTCAGAAATTGACACGGTCCTGAAAGATGATATGAAGCTCATGACAGACTACTGTAATTGATGGCACCTGCACCGAGCTTTTCTAAGACGTTTTATAACATATTTCATCCGCATAACACAAGTGCAAGCCACAAGTTAAATATTTTCTTAAACGGTCAATGCCTGCAGCACGACCCAAACCCAGTTTACCTTGGCGTAACATTGGATAGGTCATCAACGTACCACAACCACTTGAGGAAGACAGCAGCCAAAGTTAGCACTCAGAACAACTTGCTCAGAAAGCTGGCGCGCTCAATCTGGGGTATGAGTGCCTGGATGCTTAGAACATCAGCCCTTGCTCTGCTATTCAACAGCAGAGTATTGTGCTCCTGTCTGGTGTCGCTTGTCTCACTTGAGGCTGGTTGATGTAGAGCTTAACAAAGCTATGCGCATTTTTACTGGGACTTTACGTGCCATGGCTGCCAATATTAGTAACAAAGCACTTCCCTTTATTCGCCATGAAGGGGTCTCCATCATGCTCTTTCTTCAACCACCTGCCTGTTCGTCTGTCTTCTAGATGCCCTTTATGGTCATCTATGCCACCCCAGGACAGGATGGTGGAATCTGCCTGGCGTAACAAGTGATCAGCAAGGACAGTCGTTAATCACTCTCTCATCAACAACCCAACCATCTATCCACCAGGTTTTGATCTGTGTAGTCTTTTATTTTATTTAAAGTGAATTTAGTAATGTGGTATTACACCACCGTAGGTTTGGCTCTGCAGTGGCTACACTTTCAAGCTTAACAGAGTGAAAGTCATCTCTGCTACTTGCTTCAGATTTAGAGTCTTTAGGAACACATAAAGACCAAGAGTAGTGACCACACCAGGGATGGGCAAACTATGGCCCGCAGGCCGTGTCCGGCACATCAGACTTTTTAATCTGGTCCTCGAGCTCCCACCAGGGAGTGGGGTCTGGGGCTTGTCCCGCTTTGCTGCTCCAGCCGCAGAGTGGGGTTGGGAACTTGCCCCGCTCTGTGTGTGCCATGGCTCCACGCAGCTCCTGGAAGCAGCGGCATGTCCTCCCTTTGGCTGCTATGCGTAGGGGCAGCCAGGGGGCTCTGCACACTGCCCCCGCACCAAGTGGCACTCTCGCAGCTCCCATTGGCTGGGAACCATGGCCAATGGGAGCTCCAGAGGTGGCACCTGAGGACAGGGCAGTTCGCAGAGCCGCCTGCCTGGTGCCATGCCTCCACATAGGAGCCAGAGTGGGGACATGCTGCTGCTTCCGGGAGCTGCTTGAGGTAAGCACCGCCCAGAGCCTGCATCTCGACCTCCTCCTGACCCCAACCCCCTGCCCCAGCCCTGATCGCCCTCTCGCCCTCCGAATCCCTCAGTCCCAGCCCAGAGCACTCTCCTGAATCCCAAACCCCTCATCCCCAGCGCCACCCCAGAGCCCGCAACCCCAGCCACAGCCCTCAGTCCCTCCTGCACCCCAACCCTCTGACCCAGCCTGGAGACCCCTCCCGCACCCTGAACTCCTCATTTCTGGCTCCATCCCAGAGCCCACACCCCCAACCAGAGCCCTCACCCCCTCCCACACCCCAACCCCCAATTTTGTGAGCATTCATGGCCTGCCATACAATTTCCATATCCAGATTCATAGATTCTAGGACTGGAAGGGACCTCAAGAGGTCATCGAGTCCAGTCCCCTGCCCGCATGGCAGGACCAAATACTGTCTAGACCATCCCTGATAGACGTTTATCTAACCTACTCTTAAATATCTCCAGAGATGGACATTCCACAACCTCCCTAGGCAATTTATTCCAGTGTTTAACCACCCTGACAGGAACTTTTTCCTAATGTCCAACCTAGACCTCCCTTGCTGCAGTTTAAACCCATTGCTTCTGGTTCTATCCTTAGAGGCTAAGGTGAACAAGTTTTCTCCCTCCTCCTTATGACACCCTTTTAAATACCTGAAAACTGCTATCATGTCCCCTCTCAGTCTTCTCTTTTCCATACTAAACAAACCCAATTCTTTCAGCCTTCCTTCATAGGTCATGTTCTCAAGACCTTTAATCATTCTTGTTGCTCTTCTCTGGACCCTTTCCAATTTCTCTTTTTGTAGCCAAAAAGTTTGCCCACCCCTGGGCCACACATACATTTACAAGTACAAAGTCTAGTTTGTTTTACAAGTTTTATGAAAGTCAAAGTTAAAGTTATGAATACCCAAATATATAGCAATTTTATACAGACCAATGCACAAGTTACAAAGATGGTTATACTCACATCCTCTTAGATAGTGTTCGGGTCTGATGGATTGATCATCAGTAGAGGGGTGGTTCCTGCTGGAGTTTCCCATAGGGAGCTCAGTTTTCCTAATCTGGGCACTCTCTTTTTATAATGTGATTCTGACTATACTTCATTAGCATTTATGCACGTTGTGCATTCTGTGGTTAGGGCATGTGTTAGAAAAATGTGACTACTAGGTATCTTGTAAGCAAAAACATTATTCTTACTGTTAATTTTTCGCATTATCACCCATTAGTACCTCTTTTCCCGTAATCTTGTGGCATAGGGTCATTCCCTGGTCACTTACTTATGTCGAGCATTTCTTAAGTCTATGGCCTCGTATGGCTAAGCTAAAATCTTACAGGCCTCAGCCTGTAGGCCTTTGTGTTTCAGCCCTATTTATTTAGATACCTAATACATAATTATCCTTTCTAACTACTGATCAGTCTTATACTTCTATCATCCTACAATTTACCTCTATTAGCATACAATAGTTATGTATGACATAACATGATAAAACACTCAATAAATGAACAATAAACTATTTGGCTACACCTGCCAAGGCACTTCTGGTCCTCCCTTTACCAGTTTCAAACAGAATAGGAAAATTGTGTAGCCAATCTCTTCAAATGGGATTTCTCCAACGACCCATGGTGTAGATGCAATCAACTTCAGACATGATGAGTGCCCACCGACTTACTTCGATGTCAGGCTGATGACGATGCTATCAAATGGCTGGGCACATTGTGCATATGCTGAGAGACTGAGCAGCATCTGTTTAGATGCTTTCCCACTCCCTTTCCGCCACATATTTAAAGCAACAGTACATGTACCCTAACAGATGGCCCAAGTGGTCTTATATTATTTGAGGTTAAAAATGCTAATTGCAGAGTATGGGTTTCACTGACTCAGGCAGAAGAATTCACCAGGAAGAGCCAATGGGTTTAATAATAGAATGACGAGGTTTGGATTCTGTTTCTGGTTCTGCCACAGATTTCCTGCCTGAATCAGTGTGTCACTGTCACTCAAACCCTTTGTGCCTCCATTCCTTAATCTATACAGTGAGGATAATAGTCCTTGCAATACCTATTTCAGAGGGTTTAATTCACTCTGATTTGTGAATCTCTGAGATGCAAAGTTTGAAGGTACTACAGACAGGGCTGTCCCTAGACATTTTAGTGCCCTACGCACCAGGTGCATTTTGGTGCCCCAGGCCTCAGCGGGATTGGGGGGCAGGAGCAGTCTTGAGGGGCAGGGGGGAACGGCCCCCCAGCACAAGCTGGCAAAGTGGAGTGTGTTGAGGCCGGGTTGCTCCACTTCCTGCTGCCTGGTGATTGCAGGGTGGGCCCAACCTCTGCTCGCTCTGCTCCCCACCTCACCAGCCACTTGTTCGCCAGCTGTCAGTCACCTTCTGCTGCCACCTGCCTCTCTGCTGTGACCTCTGCATATCAGTCTCTTCATGATTTTTAGGTGGAAATCTTGTTTTAAAAGAAAAGCTACACAAGCAAATGTTAACACTAAGCAGTACAAGAAGATTCCTAGGCCAGTACAATGTTTAATGGCTACTTATTGAATAAGCAATTAATGACTGCGAGAGAGATTTTGCATAGGGTAGCAAAAACCGTGGAGACAGCTCTGTAATCCAAAGGTAGCAAGAGCAGATTTATTCAAAGATTTTGACAGTGGTCTGCATGTAGTACTGCATACAGTGTGCACCACTGAGCATATAACAGAATCAGGAAAATCAGGCAGGGCTAGGGTGGCCAGGTGTCCTGTTTTCGACCGGAAAGTGGAAAAGAGGAACATAGAATATCAGGATTGGAAGGGACCTCAGGAGGTCATCTAGTCCAACCCCCTGCTCAAAGCAGGACCAATCCCCAACTAAATCATCTCAGCCAGGGCTTTGTCAAGCCTGACCTTAAAAACCTCTAAGGAAGGAGATTCCACCACCTCCCTAGGTAACCCATTCCAGCGCTTCACCACCCCCCTAGTGAAAAAGTTTTTCCTAATATCCAACCTAAACATCCCCAACTGCAACTTGAGACCATTACTCCTTATTCTGTCATCTGGTACCACTGAGAACAGCCTAGATCCATCCTCTTTGGAACCCCCTTTCAAGTAGTTGAAAGCAGCTATCAAATCCCCCTCATTCTTCTCTTCTGCAGACTAAACAAGCCCAATTCCCTCAGCCTCTCCTCATGAGTCATGTGCTCCAGCCCCCTAATCATTTTTGTTGCCCTCCGCTGGACTCTTTCCAATTTTTCCACATCCTTCTTGTAGTGTGGGGCCCAAAACTGGACACAGTACTCCAGATGAGGCCTCACCAATGCTGAATAAAGGGGAACGATCACGTTCCTCGATCTGCTGGCAGTGCCCCTATTTATATAGCCCAAAATGCCATTAGCCTTCTTGGCAACAAGGGCACACTGTTGACTCATATCCAGCTTCTCATCCATTGTAACCTCTAGGTCCTTTTCTGCAGAACTGCTACCTAGACATTCGGTCCCTAGTCTGTAGCAGTGCATGGAATTCTTCCGTCGTAAGTGCAGGACTCTGCACTTGTCCTTGTTGAACCTCATCAGATTTATTTTGGCCCAATCCTCTAATTTGTCTAGGTCCCTCTGTATCCTAGCCCTACCCTCCAGCGTATCTACCACTCCTCCCAGTTTAATGTCATCCACAAACTTGCTGAGGGTGCAGTCCACGCCATCCTCCAGATCATTAATGATGATATTGAACAAAACCGGCCCCAGAACTAACCCTTGGGGCACTCTGTTTGATACCAGCTGCCAACTAGACATGGAGCCATTGATCACTACCTGTTGAGCCCAGTGATCTAGCCAGCTTTCTATCCACCTTATAGTCCATTCATCCAGCCCATACTTCTTTAACTTGCTGGCAAGAATACTGTGGGAGACCATATCAAAAGCTTTGCTAAAGTCAAGGAATAACACGTCCACTGCTTTCCCCTCATCCATAGAGCCAGTTATTTCATCATAGAAGGCAATTAACTTAGTCAGGCATGACTTGCCCTTGGTGAATCCATGCTGACTGTTCCTGATCACTTTCCTCTCCTCTAAGTGCTTCAGAATTGATTCCTTGAGGACCTGCTCTACGATTTTTCCAGGGACTGAGGTGAGGCTGACTGGCCCGTAGTTCCCTGGATCCTCCTTCTTCCCTTTTTTAAACATGAACACTACATTAGCCTTTTTCCAGTCATCCAGGACCTCCCCTGATGGCCATCAGTTTTCAAAGATAATGGCCAATGGCTCTGCAGTTACACCCACCAACTCCTTTAGCACCCTCGGATGCAGCGCATCCAGCCCCATGGATTTGTGCTCATCCAGCTTTTCTAAATAGTCCTGAACCACTTCTTTCTCCACAGAGGGCTGGTCACCTCCTCCCCATGCTGTGCTGCCCAATGCAGTAGTCTGGGAGCTGACCTTGTTCGTGAAGACAGAGGCAAAAAAAGCATTGAGTAAATTAGCTTTCTCCACATCCTCTGTTGTTGCCTCCCTTATTCAGTAAGGGGTCCACTCTTTCCTGGACTTTCTTCTTGTTGCTAACATACCTGAAGAAACCCTTCTTGTTACTCTTAACATCTCTTGCTAGCTGCAACTACTGATCTACTGAGCGGACACCGAAAGTCCAGTTACTATGGGCGGAGGGGCAGGAGGAACCAAGTCATCACCTGCACCAGCCCCTCCTACCTGCATTGGGTGAGTGCAGCTCCCAGCCCCGGCTCTGCAGGCAAGTACCTCCTGACCCACATGGGGGGGGGGGGGGGAGGAAGCAGTGAGTGATGGAGGGAGGGGCCTCGAGGGAAGGGGCAGGGCAGGAAAGGGGCCTCAGGGGAAGAGATGGGGCAGGGGCAGGTCTTCTGGGGTGGGGAAAGGAAGGTTCCGGCATTCCTGCTGGAGTGTCCAGTTTTTAAATATTACGAAGTTGGCAACCCTAGGCAGGGCTCTAGGCCCTTTACTTCTGCACCACTGTCAAAGGCACCTGAGGCAGAAACACTTACAGAAGAATGCTGACTACTGATATTCTATACAGTGTGGTTACAGCCGTGTTAGTTCCAGGATATTAGGGAGACAAGACGGGTGAGGTAATGTCTTTTATTGGACCAATTTCTGGTGGTGAGAAAGACAAGACAATGGCTAAATGTTGCCCTCATTTATTAGTGCAACCTCTATTTGTTTTGTTTTTAAATGGAGTTGCATAGTTGTAACTCAGGGCAAACGTTAATCACAGCCTTGTTGCAGCAATGGTCTAAATATTTCTTCTGTAGCAAAGCCAGATGGAGAGAGAATTGTGTTTTTTTTCTTGAGTACTTTGAAGGAAAAATCAAATTTTATTATAGATACCTTAGAGAATGATTACTTCAGCTTTTTATTGCTCCAGTTCACAATATATGAAACCAGCTCAACCATATATCTAATCATACAAAGGCAATCAAAAGCACATTACACAGAATATATGATTCAACACAGTGCAATATAATACAATTCTAACAATCCAGAAAAAAATAATTTGGATTCTCTGGCCTATCAGACTTTCCTGACCTATATGTAGCAAAGATTTGATTAGTGTTTAGTTCTCATCCAGCATTTGTTTTCCTGAGCCAGAAACAAAAACAATATTAGGTTAGTGTTGGGAGGGAACAGAACTTACTTTGGTCTCTGCTTCTTTTTTCAATTGAGTACAATACAGCAAAAACAAAGTAAGCTTAGAATCAGAGGAAACATGCTATAGGATAGGAAGGACCCATGTTTAAGTAACTTTATTAGTTGAATGGTAACTAATGTGTATGAAACTATTGTACAATTCTTGTATACAGTATAGTGTAACAAAATCTAAATGAATGTTTTGAAAGTGCTGTTATTGTTATGCTGACAGACCTTGTTGAAGCCAATGGGTATCCTATTGGGATCCAGGATCCACTGCTAAACGATCCTCCGCCCCCAGCATAAGCGGGGGGGTCCACAGGACCTGGAGACCAAAAAATTACGGGGGACAACTAATGAAAAAACAGGGACAGGAGTGTGGTCAAAGGGTCAAACGAAGTAAAAAAACCAATGGGTATGACAGGCATTCTTTCAAGCTCAACAGAAGGAACAATCAAGCCCCTTTATGTAGTGACAATAGGTAGAGGCTGTGGGGCTACCAGCTGAGACAGGTCACTGCTAGTCCATGTGGACTCAGCAGTTTCCCTGGCTGCAAACACAGGAGGTAGGATTGGGTACAGGATGTGTGATGTGTGTCTAGGAGGTACCAGTAAGCCAGGAGAAGGAGTTGTGAGTTTCTGCCTGAAAGGAACAGCGTCTTGGCATAGAGCTTGCTAGAATGGCAGATTAGGGCCTTCTGAGCAAGGATACCACCTACTGGTGTCAAGTATCAGGGGGTAGCCGTGTTAGTCTGTATCTACAAAAACAACAAGGAGTCTGGTGGCACCTTAAAGACTAACAGATTTATTTGGGCATAAGCTTTCGTGAGTAAAAACCTCACTTCTTCGGATGCAACCGAAAAAGTGAGGTTTTTACTCACGAAAGCTTATGCCCAAATAAATCTGTTAGTCTTTAAGGTGCCACCTACTGGTGGTAGTTTCTATTTTGTTCAGGGAAATAGGACCTTGTGTAGGTGGGTTTTTGGTTGGTTTTTGTAAACAAACAAGATCACACCATGAATATCTCTGACTCTTGTCACCAATTTTCCCACCGAATGGAAACAACCCTGCAAGGCTCCAAGTATTGGCTAATCACTAAAGGGGCAATAACATGAAAATATAGATCCAAGCAATTACGTGTTAAGTAAACTAATTCTATTGCATACTAGCATCCATCCTCATGAGTCTTGTATAAATTCTTTACAAAAAAAAAGAAGATAAAAAACCCTGATTAATGCTTTTCCTTGAACTGAGGTGTCACTTGAACAACTATTTACTTCACACATTTGTGCCCCTAATTACCCTTGCTTGTATTTTTTTAAAAAAGCTGAATAGAAACAAATGTATAGTTTACTTTCAGTAAATATGAACCTGAAACTTTATCTGATTTATATTGTGTGCGACCTGTTTATCAGTGTAATTTCCAATAAAGAGATGGCTTTAAAACATAAGGAAAATGGAAAGAGAATAGCAGTCAAATAACAAAGAAAAATAACGTGAGTGTGTATCTGAGCCAATCTTAGTTTAAGGCCTGATTATACTTGTTTCCAGGGGTAAAGAAGTGGGGAGGGTGCCTGGAGACCTAAGGAAGGAATGACGTCTTTGCTCGCTGGAAAGCATGTATGACCTCTGTCATGAGTACACAGTTCCCCAAACAAAACAACTTTCTGGATGCAGAGTTAAGGTTGAGGATTTAAACTTGAGAGAACTAGGGATTGCTTAATTATTATTTTAATGCCAACTGTCACTGTGCCTCAGTGGGTCACAGCTGGAGATGCCACATTCAGGACAAACTGATGAGAAATAAGGCAGACTCACCCCAAACTAGTGGTTATTCTATCATTATATTATACCAAGCCAGTAACAAAAGTAAACTTTTGTCTCGCCACACTGGTTAACAAGAAGCAAAAAAATGCGGTCTCCTTAGGCATTCCATCCCTTATTTCACCATCCAGACAGTAGACTTTATGATGAGTGGTTATTGAAAACCAATTTAATCAAAGAGTTCTTATGATCTCAAGAGATCAGACACATAGCCAGGTCAATATATAACTCAGATCTTACCCAATAATCACACTGATACCAATCCTTTAGTAATTAAAAACTAAAGGTTTAATAACAGAAGAAAAGAAGAAGAGAGTTAATAATGGTTAATAGATCATATACATACAAATACTTGCAAAGTCCTTAGATCAGGTTTGTAGCAGTGAATGAATAAACTGCTAGCTTGTAAAGTCTCTCTGGTAACTTCCAAAAGATTGAAAGATCCTCAGTCCATAGTTCAAAATGATCCTTTTAGTTGTAAATCCTCAATCCAGAGAATCAGGGCAGGAAAGAGGCAAAATGGAGATATCTCAGGGATCTTTTATACCCTTTGCCATGTTTACTGGAAATTTACTGGCTCAAACAAAGCTCACAGCCCAGGTGCATGGAAAGTTACTGGCTCAAGATGGAGCTCAGGGTCACATGAGCATATCACATGTGTTTACACGCTTTGATGACTAACAGGGGCAGCCATTACCCATATACTTGCTGAGGCATTCACAGGAAGGCTTAATGGGAAGGATGAATTTCTTTTATGGCCCATGGTTAGAGTGAAGTGTCCTTAATGGGCCATCAAGTTTGAAAAGTCCATTCTCAATGGGCTGGCGAGACTGGAAGTAAACTACCTTGTGGGTGTTACCGCAGGAACAAACGCATTTGAGATACAGACACATAGCCGATATTCATAACTTCATATACAATGATGATACATGGATTTGAACAGGATAATCTTATTTAGCAAATCATAACTTTTCCATTGACACCTTACATGACATACTTTGTACAAGATTTGTTGCAATTGTATAACAGTGGCAATATCAATTTTATAAGTGGTCGTATTCTACCATACAGCATCACACCAACCTTAACTCTGTCCCACAGTGGTTCTTTCTATATGTAATATGCAGGTAGGTTGTGTGCTGGTTAGAACTGTAGGGGATCTAATTAAAGCTGTGCTGTGTCTTCCTATAAAGGTAGAAAGCTGAAAGTCACAGTTCAGTTAGTTTCAGAGAAAACAGGTGGTAGCCGATGTGGCTGCTCCAGGAAATGCTGAACTGCAGACCACATTTGACTAAAAACAAATCATTGATTCATGTGGTCTCTAAATATCCTGATTTCTTCATTCAAGATACTCCTGAAAAATTATATTCTTGAAACAAGAACAGAGGTTGTGTAATCCTATTTAATTTAAAGCCTATGTGCAGAATTTAAAATTTTATATTAAACTGACTAGCCCACTAAAAGCTGAAATGAATTGTTATTTCCCCTGAAGCTAACCTTTAGGATTTAGAAAGAGTTATAAAGTTAATGGGGAAGGCTTTCCCTGTGTAATAGCAACAAAGCTATTCAGTTACACTGGCCCCACAAAGCCACCAGATAATTTAAAATAATAGAACATCAAAAAACAGATTAGCTTGTTCCCTGTAATTTACAAACATAAAAGGGAAGTGACATGGTAATTATAGACAAATCATAAACCTAATTTTTTAAAGTTGTTTCAGCATGTTTCTTTATTGCTATTAGTATGTCAAAAGGAAACATGGGACATCAAGTCAAGGGTTTTGTTCAAATTTGAAACAGGCAGAGGAGAGGTTGTAGGCCAAGGGTAGCTGATGAACTATATGTAAGCAGCATCTGCTGAATTCTTCCCTGACAGCTAGCTGGGAGGGGGAGAGACTTCAAGAGCAATCTGTATTTACATGAACACACCTACTCTGCTTAGATATTCAGCAGATAGAGCAGTGTGTTGCTCAAAGTGATCAACTTTGGCTGGTGTTGGGTTACAAATCACCTTAGTACTGAATGCAGGGCTAGTGAAATGCTGTTACCAATGTTGGCATTATTGTGAATAAAGGGAAGCAGAACTGTGCTTAACCAGTCTCAAATGAGGGGTTCGCCTTCAGCTGAAAGAACCTCATTAAGTGAGGGCTCAAATGCCAGAGCCCTGTGAAAAGTAAGAGGGGTGAGGACATGTGTTCTAGGTAGGAGGTTGCAAACCCTCCCCAACGGTCTGCTCTAGCATGGTTTAACTCATGGTATTTGCTTCTTCTCACTTTCTACCATAGCCTTGGTTTAGCAGTTTTCAGACCATAGCACAAAGCTGCTCAGAAACTACAATTACAAAGACCAAAGAAATATGCAGGTAAATATTTACTCAGGTATTTCTTTCTCCTCATGATTGAAATAATTTATTTCTGGGGGAATCTATGTGCCAATGGGCTGGGGTCTCATGGTAGGGATAATTCATTTTACCATCTGGAGAGAGTAACAAATATGGCCTATGGTGTCCATATGCCAGGGCAGTCAGATAATCCATTGTTTGAATATATTTATGCAGTTAAATGCTATATTGCAATTATTATTGCATAAATTGCCTTTGTTGTTAGAACTAGTCATTCAACCCAGGAGGTCAGATTAGATGATCATGATGGTCCCTTCTGGCCTTAAAGTCTATGAGTTCAGCAAGACACAAAAGCCCTTGCCCGTGTCTTATTGCAGTTAGTGAGACAGTTCATGTGCTTAAAGAGGCACACGAATTCAGAGCCATATCTGGCCCTCTTTCTAAAAATCGAACTGCCATTGACATCAATGGGAGCATTGTGTGAGTGTGTTCGGTGTCACAAGGGCAGGATATGGACTTTGACTTCTAACATGTTCTTTGTTGTTTTGCCAACACCCTTCATTTCATTGCTTCTGCTTTTCCTGCAGGCTTCGCTACTGAACTGGTGTCAAAACTGATGTGGGGAAAAATGAAGCAGCATCGTGGTCATTGCATAAGCAAGAGTTTGGTTCCTTTGCCCTCACTTTAAAATATATGTGCTTAAAGAAAGGCCCCTCTTTTCTCAAACTTGATAGCTGGAGACACATCAGCTCCTACTGAGTCTAGCATAATGATGTACATGAAGCTCTCGACAAAAAGCTTTAGTAACGGCAGTCATAGTAGCACAAAGGGGAAGTGTGCACTTTAGGAAGTTACAATAAAATGACACTTGGAACATTAAGAAAATAACTTCCTTTTTTGAGGTATTTTGATCAATCAGTTGCATTCAAAGTTAAAGTGAAGCACTATATGAAAGTTTTATATCCATCAGTTAATAGCAATCCAGGTCACTCACTGCATTGAAGTTTCTCATTAGGTGGAGTTAGCTTATAGGTCTGATCCACTCTCATACCCTGGCAGAAATGCCAACATTCTGAATTGTAGCTGAAGAAACTGCATTGATTAAAAAAAAGTGTAAATGAGATGAAAAGTAAGCTGCAAAGGCACAGTGGCTTTAATTTGCCAAGCATGGCTTTTCTGTAAATGGATAATCCAAGTCACATATGCCAAATACATTGGACCTAATTCCCGTCATGCTGGTCGAAGCTTATTAATCTCAGTAGGATCACTCCTGACTCATATTGGTGTGAAAGGGGAAGCAGGCCCACTTCATATTGGAGGTTTATACTCTTGGTCAGGATGTTTTAACCAGCTATTCAGAGTAAGACCCTATGGTATGTGGATGAACAGCTGCAGAGGAAAACCAGTGCTGTTCATTTCCACGGGATTCTGAGTTATGTGTAGATGTGAATTGTCATTCATAGAAGCAATGTCATTCTGTGTAAGTCTTATATGCAACACTATCTACACGGGTGCTTATCTCAGTTTCTCAGCACCAATGGGGGTTATGTCATGGGTAGGGTGACCAGACAGCAAACGTGAAAAATCGGGACAGGGGGTGGAGGGTAATAGGAGCTTATATAAGAAAAAGACCCCAAAATTGGGACTGTTCCTATAAAATACAGGACATCTGGTCACCCTTGTCATGGGAGAAATCATAGCCCCATTGAAGTCAATGCTAAGATTCCCATTGACTTCAGTGAGACCAGGATTTCATTGTATGGGCATACAGAGAAAAGACCCTGCTGCTGTGTCTTCATCAAGAGGATGCTTGAGTGTTGCTTTCTTTATACATGAAAAGAGACACAAGAATGGGGAGAGAGAACAGGTTGGCCATGTTAAAGCTGGTAAATGCAGATTCATTCCCTCCAGGGAGTCTGGTTCTGCACTATGGTTCAAAACATGAGTTTTGCTCTCCGAGCTGAGTGCCCCTATTTAAAGAAGAAGAAGCTTTACATGGTGTAGTCTAGACTTTCACCTCCGGTGCACCTTCTTGTGTCAGGATGCAGTCCATCCTGATTCCATCCTGATTGTCCCTCCTGATTCCACAATGATCTGCTTTTTCCAATGCCAACTTCTCAGGCCAAGTCACAGTCAGTTCCTCTTCTGGTGTTAACAGAAAAGTCCAAAACCAAGAAAGCCCAAAGTCTAATGGTCTCCAAGCCCATCCTTTGGTCTCTGTCTGAGATTTATAGATCTTGTCTCTTTACTCTTGAAACCTGTACTTCCCCTCATGATCTAGGAGAGTGGTAGGAGAATCCAGCCCCACTCTCTCCTCCTGGTTCCAGCCCAGACACCCTGTTCTGGCGACTAAGGACTGTTCTTTCAATCCCTCGACCACTTCCCTGGGCTGCTCCTATCTTTGCTCTGTTTGTCAATGTCTTCACCAGATCTGCAGACTCTCCTGTCCCCACCTTGGACTTGTAGTTCCTCACAGCTTCTTCTCAGCCAGCTACAGAGGCACTTCCTCAGAGATGCTCACAGACCCTCTGACAGCAGCTGGGAGTAGTCCTCGTGTCTCTCAACTTAAGGGACCAATATCTCCCTCCTCCAGCCAGGAGCTGGTCTTTCAGTCCTCCATCTGGGGCTGGGGTAATATTTCAGGTAGTCTCTCTGCTGCTTGCTTTGGGACAAATAGTATCTCCCTCCTTCAAACAGGAGTTCCCCCCACATCCTCTTTCATGGAGCTGGGGGTAGTGGTTTAGGTCAGCTACAAAGCCTTAACCAGCTTAATCTTCAGCTGAGCACCCTTTCCCAATTAGTCCCCCAGCTTAGAGGCTCAGCAGGCAGCCTTCCCTACAGATGTCTGCCCTACTCTGTGGTGGGAAGAGGCAACATATATGCTAGTCCCTGTCTCCCAGCTCATTCCCAATTGGCTGGGTGAGAGGGGAGTGTTGCCCTCCACTCTGCAAGGCGCCAGGTCCTAGGCCCATAAAAAAACAATGACTGACTTTCTTCCAAAGACTACTTATTCCCAGGACCACCTCCTCTCCTCTATTACCTCTTATTTCCCAGGTCTTTGTATACACCAAAAAAACCCTTCCAAAATCTTAAAGGGCCATGCCACCTAACAAGGGGTGGGCTGACTGCTAGGCACCACTACCCTTAAGGGGCAGGCTACACCCTAACATATAGACTGTGGATTATTGTGAGCATCATGACAAAAATAATAGAATTGGCACATGCCTTGAGTCCTCCATATTCAAGGATGTCAGTTAGCCAAGAAGCTGAGAGCCAGTGCCAGGCTGTCAGCTCAGGCAAAGTTTTAACAGGTTTGGTTCACATGCAGGTTGACATGGTCTCTGCCCGCAGAAGGTTCAAATCTAATTGGAAATGGCACAAAAAGTCAGTGCGGTAATCACAGGAGGGAAGGAGAACAGAAAGAAGGAGGTAATGGCACATATAGTTGCATCATTAATTACAAGAAGGCTCTTTTAAATAAACAGAAAAGTTCTCTCTGTTTTCCACCTTGCACCTGTAGTCATTGGTCCAGATCATCCCCCTCACATCTTCTATGCATTTTGAAGGTTCTCTCTACAATCCTAAGAGCTAAGAATTTGGGGCCAGGATCTCAGCTGGTATAAGGCAACACAGTTCCATTAAAGTCAGTGGAGCTAGACCAGTTTACATCAGCTGAGGAGCTGGCCCTGTGCATTTATTGAAGATTAAGGAAACAAATTGCAGGCTGATGGCTTGCTTCTGTATCAGAAAAACCTAACAGCAATTCAATAGTGGTCTTGCTATCTAAGGTGCTGCAACAGGCGTTTCATTTTACTGGATAGGCTTGTGGAGCTGGGCAGATAGTGACCTGCAGTTTTCCAGAGAACAAACCCACTGCCAGTGATAGAAGGAGTGATGTAATGGCACCATGTGGAAAGAGCAAACTAGCAAGTAGTTCATTTGTTATAAGAACTGTCTGAAACACAGCATAGGAGTGACTGAGAAAATGTTATTAAAAGGAACATGCAGACAGAACCAGCATGAGACTGCGACAGGCACAAAGAATTAAGCGGCACTAAATTACTTGAAGGCATCCCAATGAAACCAAAATTAATATCCCTACCAAGAGGCAGCCATGCTATTAAGTTTAATTAGGCCTAAATCAGTTCTTTGGGAGACATCCAGTTTAAAGACTTCCCACTTAAAAAGAGTACTGTACATTTGAAACAGGCTGGTAACAGTCACACAAACCCCTATGATTTCTCATTGAAAGTACATGTAGATCTTGGCTCTAGTTATTATTGCCTTCTGTTTTTAAGGGCTTGTCTTCACTGCAGAGTTAACTTGAGTTAATTCAAGTCCTGTTCACATATAAAATCCCTTTAACTCATATTTGGTGGTACTTTTATCCAGTGCTTAATTTGCAATGAAAAAGGTGCCAGGGCTCAAGCAATGAGGTGTTGGGGCTCAAGCAATTTTTTTACTTTCATAACTGATGTGGCAAGCCCAGAGGTGCCGGGGCTATGGGTTCAGCCCTGGCAAGTCCTGGCACAAATTAAGCACTGCTTTTAACTCAAGTTGACTGGCCTGTAAGAGAGTATAGGCTACAGCTCGAGTTAGCTCAGCTCATCAGCTGATGACACAAACAATCCATGTAGCCAAATTCTGCACTGTGACCCGTTTTCACTTGAGCTAGACTAAGGCCATGTCTACACTACGACTTGTGTCGGCAACACTTATGTTGCTCAGGGGTGTGAAAAAACACTGCCCCCCCCCACCGACATAAGTTTTGCCAGTATAAGTGGTAGTGTGCACAGCGTTATGTTGCCAGGAGAGCTTCTACTGCCAACATAGCTACCGCTGCTTGTTTACATGGTTTAATTATGTCGATGAGAGAGGTCTCTCCCGTCGGCATAGAGCGGCTACATGAGCGATCTTACAGCAGCGCAGCTGCATTGGTACAGCTGTGCCACTGTAAGCTTGCTAGTGTAGACACGACCTAACTTGAGAGGAGTTCACTGCAGAGCTAACTGGAGTTATCTATGGACTGAGTTAACACAAGGCCTAAGAGAAGATGCGGCAAAACCAAAAGGAAAGGTAAGTACAAGTGCAGTGTGGTCTGGTGGATAGAACTCTGAACTAAGAGTCAGAAAGTGGGGGTGTTCTTCCTGGGTTTGCCACAGACCTGCTTTGTGAACCTTGGTCAAGTGACTGCACTTCTCTGTGCTTCTGTTTTTCCCTCCCATCCTTCGCCGTGTATATTTAGATTCCAGGGTCTTCAGGAAAGAAGCTGTTTCTCACTATTGTTTTTCAAGAGCACTATACAAATATAAATAATTAAAAAAGAACAAGAGATGCTGTACAAAATGGTCTCCTCCTGAAGATACAAGAGATGTATCCCTTCTGGGAACATAAAGTAGTGGGTTCACCTGATGACTAGAGCTGTGAGGAGAAAAGTAAATCTGTCTCATGGATGATTTCAATATTTGGTTTTGTTCCAATTGAGAACAAAAACCCAAAATTCCAAAATTCCCCATGAAAGGCCAGGGACCTTTATGAAAAGGCCAGGAGTTCTGGGGAAGTCCAGGCTGGCAGGCAAGCTACTGCAGAGCAGAGCAGGTGAGCTGCCAGGAAACCATGCAGGATTCCGAAACCTGGGTTCTGTTGGAACTTAGTCACAAATCAAACTGCCGCAATGAAACGTATAGACTGGGTGGGGCAAAATTGACAAATCCCAATGAAAAAGTGTTTTGTCAGAATTTTTTCTGACCTGCTCTACTTATTAAGGGTTCCCAGACTGTTCTGTTCAGTCATATGGTCTGAATTGCTATTGAAAGCGCCTAGTGAGAGACGTATTACCTTCACATACCTTTCTGATGGTAAGCTCAGTATGTTTCAATCTAATCAAGGCTATTCTTATCAGGGCCTGTTTATTAAAAGTATTACTTAAGATCACAAAGGAACCCTGATAGAACCTCTGACGTTCATATTCATTTTGCCTGATTACAGCATGCATTGTCTCTTAACAAACAGAGGGTTGAGCTAAAGTTGTATATTGTCTATTTCTGTAATGTTTTCAGTATTTGTTATGATTGATTTCTTACTCATTTTAGGTCTCATATTTTTGTTTGTTTTCTGTATAGACAGATTTTTCCAGGTCTAGCTTCCTAATTAGGTAGAGTCTGCATTTTACATATATGGACGCTCTTAATGACTGAATAACAGGCTTTCATGATGAATGATTTAATTCTTAATTTGTTTTTATCAGTATTTTATCTTAGTTAAATACAGAATAACAAAAGAGTAGTCTAAATATATAGACATGTATTTTTAAAAGTAAATAAGTCTTTTTCTTGGAAGAGAGACTCAGTGGATAACTATAAATTTAGGGAGTGTCTAAAAAAAACCAAACCCGAAGACAAAACAGAACTGTAATCCTGCATATATCCAATAAACCACAAATAGCTCCAATTTAAACATACGGAGCTGAAGTCTGATTTCAATGCAATGCCTGTTAGAACTATATTAGTATTGCAGAATTATGGATTGAAAAGTTCAGAGTTAACTCCAGCTGACTTGAAATTTCACATTAGTAAAAAAATGTAAAGCTTAAAATAAGAAAGGTTAAATATGTCTGTCTGTCTTTGAACAACTTTAGCTTGTGTGTTAGGAAGGTAGACAGTGCTATCACAATAGCAGACATTGGGACTTCTGGGTTATGTAACAGGAAGGAAATAATATTTTTTTGTCCAATGAAAAAAATAGAAAGATTTGCCCACCCTGATGCTAAAAATGCAGCTGAGGCAAGTGCACTTCTAAACTAAACATAAATAAACACACTCAACACCACAATAAGATCTCTTTTCAAATCCATTTTATTATACAAAAACAGGTGAATCTTTGGTCAAGTGCAAAGTTGAAAAGGCACTGAAAATGATAAGAATGGAGACAGTCCTTTTTTACTCAAGTCTCATTATGTTTTGCAGACATCTCTTTTGTTTCTAGTTCCTTGATTAAAACAGTCACAATAAGTAGATTTTTGCCCCTTGACTTTCTGGAGTCAAAAATGGGATAATTTTCAAAGGTGTCTAGATTGTAATTGGACACTTCATGGGTGTGAGCTTGAGAGGTGCCAAGTACCCACTGACTGGGTATTAAGGACTCTCAGCTCCTCTCAGGAATTTGTCCCTAGTTATTGTCAAAATATGTGTAACTGAAGAAAGATAGTGTTATGAGGAATTATTCCAGTTCAGTTAAATATAGTTCTGTGATCACATCTTTTTTAACATCTTTTTTTCTATTAAATCATTTCAAATCTTCTTTATTCTGTCTTCTCTGGCTCTGTGTCCTCTGCACCTCCGTGGTAATTCTTGGCCTTGAACCTCTCCCCACCCCGCCAGTGGTGCTGGAACAATTTTTATAGTGGGAGTACTAAAGGTGGAAATCATGTATTTGGGGTTTTATTACTGATTCAAGCTGGGGGTGTGGCAGCACCCCCAGCACCCTTAGTTCCAGCACCTGTGCCCTCTGCTTCAAAGCCCTCCCTCTCTTTTCAGTCCTCAGCCCCAGTCCCAGGATTTGATGAAAGTCTTTATCTTCCCCCATCCCCTTCACAATACATAGTGTTGCCAGATATTGTGAAGGACCATTCCTGTTTTTTGTTACAATAAATAGCTTCCCTGATTATCTGAGGGACAACAAAGGTCTCAGAACACCAGGGCTAGTCATATTTTAAAGTGAAGTACTGTATCTGGTAAATTCACACACCTCTCATGTGGCTTCTAATTACTTACTTTCAATGAGGCTGCTTGGTGAAGACAGGCTCTGATTCCTTCCAGTCTTTTTTCCTTCTGAGTTCTGGTTCTGTCTGTGCAACTTCAAAGCAATCACTGGTCACTATGAAAACTAAGGAGACATCCCAAGTTGTGCTTTGAATCCTAATGCCATCGGGCTTTGGCACTTCAATACATGCAATGCACTGACAGCCGCTTAATATTATAGAGTCCTTTCACAACCAGCAAAAAAAACTTTTTCTAATATGCATGAAAACATCTCATACATTCTGTTATATGGTACAGCACACCATACATACACTTTGCTTACACAGGACAAGGCATAATTGTGATGGTGTATACCATTATGTTCACCACTTTTACAGAATTATTACAAACTCGGTACAAAGTATGCCTTGTGAGGTATCATTTGAAAACTCATAATCTGCTGAACATTATTGTCCTGGTAAAATATGTGTATCAACCTTGTATGTAAAGTTATAAGTTTCTACTGTGTAACATGTTCCAGAGTTAGAAAGGCAGGACCAAATGAGTTCTTCAGAGACATTAGTACCTGCAGACAGGTATCAATAAAGTCAAGCGGACTATCACTTAGAGCCTCATATCCACAAGGGACTGTCTGTTAACATGACTCAGCAAGGATGTTTCTAGCACAAGAAATTTAATTATAAAGAGGGGAGAAAATTGCTTGATCTCACTCTCCTCCTTCATCTCTGCTCGTGACATCAACAACACTCAAAGAACGGAACTTAGGGTTGGGAAAGTCCTGGCTTGGAGGCTTTTCAGCCAGTACAGACTGCTGTATGCTTATGGTGAGAAAAACCTTTTGCTTTTAAATTCACTTAATTTGTTAAATTAGGCAATTAGCTTGCATTTTATCTTTTTATTTCTTTTGTAACCAATCCTGACGTTTATGCCTAATTACCTGTATCCACTTAAAATCTTTCTTTTCTTTCTGTAGTTAATAAACTTGTTTTACTCTTTTATCTTAACCAGTGTGTTTGGATTAAAGTGTGTGGGCAATTCCATTTAGGATAATAAGGCTGGCGCATATCATTTTCCATTGATGAAATGACAGACTTTATATGAGCTTGCATTGTTCAGCAGTGTGTTGGACAGTAGAAGATGCACATTTCTAGGGGAAAGTCTGGGACTAGAGAGCTTGTTGGTATTGCGCTGGCTAGCTAGTAGCATTCAATATTGTGTAACTGGGAGCAAGTTACATGCTGGAGACTGTGTGTTAACTGGTCAGGAGTGGCTGTTCCCACAGTAAAGCAGTGTAAGAGGCACCCTAAATTGGAGAATTGGGGTGACACGGCTATTCAATAGTCCAGATTATACCTGGGGTTATGTCACAACCATACATAAATATATTGCATATCCAGCCTTATTATCCTATACTCTGTCCCACTCTTTTCACCACCATTGCCTTTCCCTCCTCCCTTCTGAATATTTGCCCTCTTTCTCACATACCCAATATCCCCCATCACTTTCAGCCTTCTTTTGCTCTCCAAAAGGCAAAGAAACATAATACCAGAGAGGCCCATTAAAAACCATTTAAGCTATTCTTCAAGATAAACCAGTTAAATAAGCAGCTATAAAAGAAAACAAGAGTACATTTTTTCCCCAAACAGCTGTCAATTGAATGGAGTTAATTCTTCAGATGAGAGGACACAACTTGCAAAGTTTGGATCCAGATCTGAACTTTCCCAGACTTGAGAGGATGAGAGGTGGGTCCAGGGTGTTGGTCCAGGTGGTCATAGAAAAAGGGCCATATTATAAATTTCAGATGCTGATCCCAACTTTCCCAAGATTCAGAAGGTGGACTAGATCTCTACTTAAAAGCTTCACCTTTTAAAGCCTTTACTTTTTCCAAAACAGTTTCTCTTTAGCTCCAAAGGGGTTCCTCTCCCAAGCACAAATATGTTCTTATTCATAATTATATGAACACACATAGGTCAATAACCAAGAAGATCAACTAAGAAATAACTAGCTGCCCTTCCAGCCCAAGCTACACAGTTTATTTCCTTCAAATCTTTCCATATTGGCCACAAAATTGACAGTTATGTATTATTTATTTGTAGCACGACAGGTGGCAGACAAAATCAGAGTCCTCATTATGCATTGTACGGAAGGAGATGGACCCTTCCCTGAAGAGCTTACAGTTTAATTGAAGACAAGACACAATAGGAGTAATACATAGGAAGGAATGTGAGTGTAACAATGATATGAGCACTTGCTTACAGAGACCAGTTATCTGGCCAATTCAGTGGTTCCAAATTATTTAGAGTAACTTTTAAAAAAATTATATAATGAGCCCTCTTTCCATGGACACATTGCGCATTGTCAGTCATGCCGTTTGTACAGAGCACCATCCTGAGGGATTTCACTGGAGCAGAATTCAAATCAAGTCAATGTTTACCTCGTATGTACAGTTGTCTTTGTGAATGCTGAAACTGGGAAGGAAAAGAGATAGCTTGACCACTTTCCCACCCCACAAATGCAGGTGTGTTCCCTAGAGTGTGTTGGTTCTTCTCTAGTTTGTCTACTTTAGCTTTAAATGGCTCAAGTGATAGGGCTTCCAACATTTTCCTTGGAGACTATTTCTGAAAATGTCCCTAAAATAATATGAATGCAAATTGAATTATGGCTGTTTTCCAAAGGCATGGTTACAGATGGAGGTTTTTTTCTGTTAAAAGTTAAGATGTAGTGGAGGTCTTTTTAAGGAGACTGACTTTTTGCATAGTCTATCAAAGGACTTGGATACAGCTGTACATAGAGGCAGTTTTCTGTCTTCTAGGCCTTTGCTTAAACTGCTATGAGTTCTGCCTTATTACTTCTGCCCCTATTCTCCAAGTGCTTGTGAAGAGCTCTTTGGGTTAGTCCTGGAATAGTGTGTGGAATAGTTGCTTTCAGATGGTTTTGTAAACCTCGGTCCTGAGTGTTGATGTTAGGGGGCTTATTCCTTCACCCTCTCACTTCCCTGGTCCTTCTCGCATGAACAGAGAGCAACAATACCCGAAGTTCGAAGGTGCAAACAATTCAATGTTTGGGGTGAACTTCCAGCAGCATGATTCCAGTTTCCTTCCTTAGTGTCCCCTTCCCAGCTCTGACACCACAGAGCCTTGCCTATGTCCCTGTTCCCATTCCCTGTTCCCATTCCCCCCCTTAGCAAAACATGATCCCAATTCCCCCATCCCCAGTCCCTGTTCCCATTCCCCCCTTACTTCCTGATTGACTGCAGACTATATAGTAAAACTTGAGTTCTGCTTAGCTATACCTTAGCCAATCATTTTACTGAAATTTAACTAACCAATCCTAACATACTGTAACATGGTTATTTAACCAATTATATCCCACCACCTCAATTGGTTTATACCCAACAAAACTAATAATACAGCAGACAGAAACAATCACAAAACCAGACAGAGATTATCAGACAAACAATAGGGAAGTGGAGACTACAGTGACAGAACAATACAGAAATGAGGATTTCACATCTCAGCTATTGATAAGTGAGTTCTTGCCAGACAGGATGCTATTAAAGTTTTCTTTTACATCTTCTAGGCTCTTCCCTTTCTCTGGAGGTGGTAGGAATATCAAGACGGGATTGTATTTCTAACCGCCCAATAGCACCTTATTTCAATGTGACTAGTTTGGAATGTGAGGATGTGACCATACACTTCCCAGTTTATGACTGGCCTCTGCTACTTAGCCGAAGGCCTTAGCCTAAGAACCAGGCCTCAGACTGTCACAGTAAGAGAAGGCCCTTACACAGACAGACAGTGATTTTGATTCTTTCTTTTATACCTCTATAACTAGCTAAGTGATAAGAATAAACCTAAATTCTCAAAGTATAGGCCTTTGCAGACAGGCTTGAATATCTATATCCTAACACTGACGTCATCCAGATGCCAGGATAGCCCTTGGACCCAGTCTGCTGTGGCTTGTGATGGCAGCCCACAGCCACAGGAACTCTTTGAGCAATCAGGTGTAGGGGTGGCCTACTCATGCCTTCTTTTCCTTAGCCATGCCCCATGCACTGGGAATCCTCCAGCCTCCATATCTATTGGCTCTACGGCTGTTTTGGAGGTGGAGGCAATATCCATGTGGTAAATCACAGATGCATGTTTTTATACATGGTCTACGTAAAGTGATAAGTAACAGTCAGCATGGATTTGCCAAGAACAAATCATGTCAAACCAACCTAATAGCTTTCTTTGACAGGGTAACAAGCCTTGTGGATAGGGGGGGAAGCTGTAGATGTGGTATATCTTGCCTTTAGTAAGGCTTTTGGTATTGCCTCACATGCCCTTCTCATAAACAAACTAGGGAAATACAACCTAGATGGAGCTACTATAAAGTGGGTGGATAAGTGTTTGGAAAACCATTCCCAAAGAGTAGTTATCAGTCAAGCTGGGAGGACATATTGAGTGGGATCAGTTCTGGGTCCAGCTCTGTTCAATGTCTTCATCAATGATTTAGATAATGGCATAGAGAGTACACTTATAAAGTTTGCAGATGGTAACAAACTGGGAGGGGTTGCAAGTGCTTTGGAGGATAGGATTAAAATTCAAAATGATCTGGACAAACTGGAGAAATGGTCTTAAGTAAATAGGATGAAGTTCAATAAGGACGTATGCAAAGTACTCCATTTAGGAAGGAACAATCCGTTGCACACATGCAAAATGGGAAATGACTGCCTAGGGAGGAATATTGTGGAAAGGGATCTGGGAGTCAGTGAATCACAAGCTAAATATGAGTCAACAGTGTAACACGGTTGCAAAGAAATAAAAATAAAGCAAAAATCATTTTGGGATGTAGCAGCATGAGTATTGTAAGCAAGACATAAGAAATAATTCTTCCACTTTACTCCACGCTGATTAGGGTTCAACTAGGGTATTGTGTTCAGTTCTGGGTGACACTTCAGGAAAGATGTGGACAAATTGGAGAAAGTCCAGAGAAGAGCAACACAAATGATTAAAGATCTAGAAAACATGACCTATGAGGGAAGGTTGAAATAAGTGAGTTTGTTTATTCTGGAGATGAGAAGACCGAAAAGGGACATGATAACAGTTTTCAAGTACCTAAAAGGTTGTTACAAGGTGGAGGGAGAAAAGTAATTCTCCTTAACCTCTGAGGATAGGACTAGAAGCAATGAGCTTAAATTGCAGCAAGGGCAGTCTAGGTTGGACAATAGGAAAAACTTCCTAACTATCAGGGTGGCTAAGCACTGGAATAAATTGCCCTGGAGGTTGCCTCCATCTTTGGAGATTTTTTTAAGAACATTGCAGGCCACAGAACCTCATCCACCCTCTCCTGTAATAGACCCCTAACCACTGGTTGTGGAATCTCCATCACTGGAGATTTTTAAGAGCAGGTTAGACAAACATCTGTCAGAGATGGTCTAGATAATACTTAGTCCTGCCATGAGTGCAGGGGACTGGACTAGATGACCTCTTGAGGTCCCTTCCAGTCCTATGATTTTATGTTAATATAATCGTTCCAAATAGCTTTCAGAGCAAAGTCAATGGGGTGACTGGAAGCTACAGGGCCAAAGCTGCAGCCCTTACTCTTGCGAGTAGTCCAATCAGTCTTCAGACAGAACTCATGCAAGTAAGCCGCATCTAACAGCACAACTAACAGACTGAGTCCTACAGGCGAGATAGGCAGGGAGACACCTAGTTTGAGTATCTCAAGAGGGCTTCAGTGTGAACCAAGTAGTTGGCCATCAGGACTGAGGTGGCTGTGCACATACTCACATGTACATAGTTTCCTAAGGACTTTATCAGTGGAAACTTGGTGCCTAGATAGTTTAGGTACCTACAGGGTTAGGTGGCAGCTGAGCAGGGGTTTTGTGAATGCCAAGGGTGCCTAAATGTTGGATTTAGGCACCTAAGTGCCATTGTGAATCTACAGAAAGAACAGGAGTACTTGTGGCACCTTAGAGACTAACAAATTTATTAGAGCATTAGCTTTCGTGGGCTACAGCCTACTTCTTCAGATGTATAGAATGGAACATATAGTAAGAAATATTTACAGAGAACATGAAAAGGTGGAAGTAGCCATACCAAGTGTAAGAGGCTAATTAACTAAGATGAGGTATTATCAGCAGGAGAAACAAAACGTTGGTAGTGATAATCAAGATGGCCCATTTTAGACAGTTGACAAGAAGGCATGAGGATACTTAAAGCCTTTAGAAGTCCGGGTGTCACTGAAAGTTCATGGAACTTAGGCACCTAAGTAGCTAACTCAGTTTTAGCAATGAGACTTAGGCACCTAAGTGTCTTAGGCCCTGCAATGCTGAGAGAAGCAAGGCCTAAATACCTTTATAAATCTAGGCCTATGTCCTTATGTTAGATGAGAACACTCAGGCTGAAAATTTTCTCGAGGCATTAATTCACATAGACGGCAAGCCAGCTTCTGAATGCCGAGCCCCAATATTCCAGGGTTGAGCCTATAGGCCTAACCACAGAGGAAGGACAGAGAGCCCGTTGAATGGAACATTTCCAGGCTATGCTCAGCCAGCCAGACCCATTAACACACATTGACAGAGGTGAAGAAATAGCGAACTTATATCACTAGAAGTAATAGCCTTGGAGGAAGTAACTGAGACCACAAAGCAACTGAAGAGTTGTAAAGCATCCATCCATGATAAGATAGATACTGACATGTTAAAAGCTGGAGAGGAAGTGATGGTGAAATACATGTGCAGGTTGTATAGAATGGTTTGGGAAAAGGAGGTATATCCTAAAGACTGGAGAAGAGGTGTGATCTGTAAAAGCCCTAAAACAAGGCAAGGCTTTCCTCCTGTCTTTTTCTTCACATGCACGTGAACCCCTCAGAGACTCTCACCTTGTAACCCCACAAGTGTTTTATTTTCATTGTTCCCTCACCAGCTGTACATTGTTGTGGAGCACCTTATTTAGAACTGCCTGTCATCCTCAGCGCCCCTCAGTCAAGGATAAGAGAAGTAGATCTCACCCTCAGAGTTTTCTTGTGGGATTGACTCACAGCCTGGTTCTCTCACCGTTTTTCCCCTCCACTTTCTTCCTATGCCTTTTCTACTGTCTAGGCTAATGGGTTAATTAGCTTGGCAGCTCTCTCCAGCCCGTCTCCCAGCTATCAGGCACTGTTATCATTGTTGGGTTTACCCCCAGGCAACCAATTGGAGTTGCAGTGACCCTGGTGCTGGTTCAGCTGCTGTTGCTCAGCACTCTGTCACAAGCTTATTTGCAATAAATGGAGAGGGCTGATCCTCCTATCTGCACCTGGAAAAGTGTTTTGCACTATCGTCTTGGATAGGATGTAAACTGCTGCACCCACCTCTGGTTGTCTCTCCACCCATCATCCTCTCTCACCCTGCAGCCCCTCTCATTCCAGGAGCTACAGCTTTCTCTTTGTGACTTGGCCCTCAAGCCAGGTCACTGTGGTCCTCCCCTTCTGGGGCATCAAAGTCTTTCAGGGCAAATTGTCCCAGGCAGTCCATTATCCACTGCCTGGTCTGTACCACTTTCCCAGTGGCTGGTAGGGGAACCCGGGCCCACCCTCTACTTCACATTCCAGCTCTAGTTAGCAGCCAAGGTCTGTTCCATCCTGGACCTTGCTGCCTTTTCCTTGAGCCATTCCGTACCTTCTGATTCTCCTCCAGCCATACAACTCCCTCCTCCCAGGAAGTAACTATAGGCTACTTGCCTCTACAGCCCCAAACATATCTCCCTTCTACCAAGGAGTGACTTCAGTCTATTTCACTGCAGCCCCTTTCTGCTCTCAGCTCCTGGGCTTTATACAGGCCCCACCTGTTCCTGCCCAGTGGAGCCTTATCTCTAATTAATCCCTGTTCCCTGGCTTCTCCTCCAGGTTCAGCCTGGAGAATAAATTGGCTCTCCTAGACATCTTACCACCTTCAGGCTTCATGTGCAGTGGACCCTCCATCACAAGCATAAAAACAGAAGCTGGTATAGTGGGACTTTGTATCAGTATGCAGAAGACCAAGACAGATTGCAGACTAATTTGATAGAGATGACTACAGTGGTTTGGCCATGTTCTCAGGCTACCCCATGGCAGAAGCACAAATTACATCTTAGATTGGATTTCATCTGGAGAGAAGGGAAGGTGTGGAGGACAAAGAATGACCTATGGCAGGATGATTGAAAAGGATGCTGCCATCATGGAGTCAATTTATGATGGAATCAAACATCTTGCTGTGGATAGACAGCAGTGGGGAAAAATGGGTTTCTTCATGTGCTACTAGACACACCAGATTCTAAATCTAAACAAGTCTGTGGGATTGTTCATGAGTGGGAAGTTTATTGTATTACTCACACCTCTTGTATGAAAGGCCATAAACCACCATTGATATCTAGTGTGAAAGTGAAGCTGCTACAAGTTTTAAAGTATCAGATAATTTCATATGGCATCAAATAATAGTAGCCCTTTATTGTTTGTTGATTTTATTACACCCAGCAACATGACTCATTTCTGTCTGGAAAAATTAATGTATAACTCAGGTGAAAGAAGCAGAATGAGAGAGTGAATGGCTGACTTTTTTCTGTAAGGGTCATTCCAAGACGGTATTTTTTACCTCCTACCTAGGTTTGTAACTTTGGAGTAGACTTGTTCTAGATCTTGTTATGAAAACCACACTGGGTTAGAATGCAACTTGACAAGCTGGTCTGAATAAGAGGCAGAATGTAGCTACAATGTTCTAAGAGCAGACAAGAAAACAAAATTGCAACTCAGGGCTTGTCTACACTTTAATTTGAAAGTTAATTCAGACTAAGGTAGAGTGTGAAGTAAAAACTAGTACCTATAACAGAATAATTCCATGTGTAGAAAAGCCCTCAGAGACAGTCCCATCTTTTTCATAGAGCAGGTGCTGCCCTTGTCAGTGACTAAGAGGGAGGAGGTAGGGATCCTCTCAATCCCTGTCCTTTACAATCCTCTTCCTTGTCGTAGGTGGTATCAGACAAATAGCCCTTGACCTCCTCACTGCAGGTAGACTCACACTATGAACAGGTTTGCTCAGGAGGTATTGCTCCCCTGCATGCCAAGTACGATCTGTGATAATCTAGCCACATATAAATCCTAAGTATTATTTGCCAAGTCATACAGTGTATCATAATGAGAAAACACGTGAACCCAAGGCCCCATATTTACATTGCTCAGACCATTAGCAGAACAGTAAAGAATGCAAAAAGATAAAGTTGAGAATGTTACTTTTATCATAATAAAAGTAGACTGGTGGAGGCCTGGGAAAGTTGTCTATTTAGGAACATTAGGGGAGATTTGCTAAAGCACCTAAAGGAGTTAGGCACCTGAATATACCACCCACTAGTTTCTTAAGCCATGCATTGTATGTAAATCACATGCAGTTTATTATATACTCATTTAATGGGAGAAACTTCTAGAAAATATCCAGACTACACATACAGAGTAAAGTGATACTTTAAATGCTGCATCCCATTCTTCCAGAGAAACAGATCTATTCATTCCTTTCAGAAGCTTCAATAAATGTGTTGCTGATTATTTATAAATAAGGGGGTTCCTGAATTTTCAAGCCACATGCAGTCCCCTGGTGAATTGTTACCATTCCATTGACTATAGTAAGTTACAACAGGGCTCAATTTGGCCATTTGTGTTTAGAATGATAAATCCAAGCCACTCTGTTTTCATATTCAAATGAACCACAATTGCAAATCTTCTGGAACTCCAGGATATTGGTATTAGCAGCAATGCTCAAAAGAGAGTATTTAACTGTAGTCAAGAACATGTAATAAATTAATTTTAAAAGCTTTTTTCCCCCTCCTGGGGCATTGGGATTAATCTGGCATGTAAAAAGAAACAATTTCTGATAAGTCCCAAAAATACACAGGAAAACATGATTCACCATCTACAAGAAGTATTCAGCTTAATTAGTGATATCATTTCTCCTCCTTTCATAAAGAAACTAGCCACTAGTCTTTTTTCCCCCTGGAACTCCCCACCATTGTTACCAGCAATGAAGCTACTGTAGCAAGAGCTCTCAGGTGGTGACTGAAATTCTAGCCTCTGTCTTCTTATCTCGTCTACACAAGATGGTTAGATAACCTGTAACTCGTGGTGCCTCATCTGCACCATTGGTGCTGCACCAGTAGGAGGAAAAGAGCTAGTGTAGATTAGGCCATAGCACCCGATTTGTCTCTCATGCTGTTGTCAATTAAGAACAACTCTATTGCAGTCAATGGAGTTATAGCAGAATTACACCAGTCCAAGCAAGATTAGAATCAGGCTCACATAGAAAGATTAAGTTTCAGCTTGCAGTGTATGCAGACAGAAAAGAGGAACCAAAACTAATAGAGGGAAAGTCTGCAGAGACCAGACTGAAACCTTCCACCTTGACATAACCCTTCAGAAATTCAGTGAAGTGTCTGTCTATGATGAGTCAGAATTCCCCTTTAGAACAATCATTAAACATTTGCCTGTGAATAATGAGTAGAAAACCAGTGAATCTGATATCTGAATTGTAGCAACATTTCTTTACTTACTTTTCAGTGTTCTAGCCAGTGGTTCAATATGACTCCTAGCATGTTGAATGGCTGGGTAGGTTCCCAACATTTTAGTTATGGCTTGAGTAATCCTATGCAGTACATTTAAATTTAAAGTTAAATTGTAGCCATTTGGTTCAGCCCCCCAGTCCAAGAGCTGCAAAGATAAGAAGGCCCTCTCACCTCAAGTAGACTTTAAAAATAACATTTTTAATTAAAATTCTCATGTCTAAAACGCTCATCATCTTTCTACAAGCAGTGGCCTTTGTAATGCTGAGTTCTCAGACTGCCAATGGCAGAGATATAACACTTATTTATAGCCTGCTGCACTATGACTTATCAAGCACATTTTCCAAACCCAGAATTATTGCTTAAATCAATAAGAATTTGGGGGTTGCGAGGAATACAGGGTAAGATCCTTAAATTGTAATAAACCAATTTTTAAAAAACATTTAAACACTACTGTTATTTGTGATTGTGAAAAATATGGTTGAAGGAAGTTGGAAACTGGCTTACTCTTTGGTGCGGCCGACATAAACACTTTATGTCCTCAAACAGCAAGAAGTTCTAAAACCTCAGTGGTAACTAGCTCATTTTTCAAATCCAATTCAGATTTTATTCATGGCAAGAAGGACTGCTAACTTTTTCAGAGAACTGATCTGAATGTGAGGAGGAAAAGTGTTCTTCATTGCTTAGGGTAAGAACAGAGATAGTCCCCAAGCTACAGTGTTCGGCTTTAGACACAAGTTTCATCAAAATAAGACATTCACAGGACCTCAGTAACATGCATTCAGGTAGAGACTATGCAAACATTTATATCACAAACAAGTCTACTCTCACCCTTCCTTGCCTTTATTAACACTAACAGACCATAAAGTTCAGCTCAAACCTGCTCCCCGGGGCTGTCTGTTGCTTTCCCATGTCTGTGTGCTTCTTCCTCTCTAGAAAGCCACTCTCCCATTTCTTTCTATATGGGTTGGGTAATGAGCCATCTATTTCAATGAGTAACCAGAGCCCTAATCCCTTGCAGGGTCAACAGTTGCTAACAGGATAGGATGTTTCAAGCAAACACTGCCAGCTTGTTAAATCTCTCTGGGATTTTTTTTTTTTTTTTGGAAAACACCTCATACTTGGCACATGAAAAAAAATTGCTCTTAAGAAGTATTTGTATGTACCCCAGAGATAGTTATCTCTTATATGGATGCAGTTAGGTGGTGAATTCCACTAGAGGCAGAGAAATCACCCCAAGCCTCCCTTCAGTTTTGACCAGAGGTTTCCTCCATCTCTGAATTAGGCCCATTGAAACTAACTTCCTTTTAAACAACAGTGAATATCTCCAGAGCCCAATATTAAATCCAAATGTTCTCACACAAAAGAGGAACATGACTGACTAGTAAATAAGAGCAAGAGATACTCCTTTTTTTATTAAATTCGACATGCTGCATAAGTAGGCCACTTTGGAAGTGTGTATTTATTTCTACTCTAAACATTTTGTTGGGAGTCTAAAACAGGAAATTGCTGAATAAGTGTTTTCAGTGCTATATAAGCTTTGTCACAACTTTAGCCTTGCCGGAGATTTGTCAGGCAACAGGATTGAGATTTTCTTATCAGCTGTGTTGTTGCTCCAGAAAAACTGGAGCGTATGTCCTATAGTAACTACACTGAGGAGTAGTATAGATTCTTAATAGAGGTGCATTTTCTTAGCTTAAGAGTTTTCCTAATCATTGCCACTCACATAACCCAGGTATTCGGTTTGTCTGATTCTCTTTATTCTGTGTACTAAGAGTGCTCCTCCAGTGCTGTGGTTTACACTGCAGGGTACTGCTTTAATCACTGTAGTATTACAGTGCTGCATTCAACATTTGTTCAGTCTCTGCTTAAAGGTCCAAGTATCACCCCGATGGAAAAAATACATTGGATGCAAAGGCGTGCAACTACAGGGTAGCCCAAAGTAGTACCTCCACTGCATGTGTTCCCATCACAAGATACTAACATGAATTTGGAGCTTTCTGGGAATCGAGGGTGTGACCATCAAGAGGGCGGGGGGAGGCTAAAGCATACAGCACTCTTGGTGGCATTCTCCACTAGCAAACCCATACTGGTGCAAATCCTTGACAAAGTTAACATTGCTCCTTGTGGTATTGATTTGTGTCTTGCAGCTTCTAACTCAGTGAGGGCAGGATGCAGCAGGTATGGCGGGGGGGGGGGTGGGGTCAATGGTAGCACATCTACTGAGCCAGTCACACTGCTGGAGTGGGAAGGACAGGGGACAGGGAAGCTGGCATAAGGGTAGACACATTAGACATAGATCCAGGAGTTTGGGCCAGTCTGTTCCTGCAGATCTCCTGCTTCCAGGAGGTTTTCAAGTTGCAGCCACTCTCCAATGTGCTACCTTTAAGGCTGCCTTTGGAAGTCATGGATTTATTCAAGTAAATGTTCACCTTCCACACATGGAATAGAACACATGGTCCTGTGAGAAGAGTAGCTTCATGTTGTGACTCACCACTAATTGTAACCAACATCTTGTCATTTTAATATCTCAGTCTCAGTACTGAAGTATCTTTCCAAAATCCTATTATTTACTGGAGGGTGACTGATAGGAAAATATTGATCAATGTCTTTAAATTAGATCCATATGTCCTTTATCTTTAAAGATACATAACCTATTTGGAAATCTTTTTAATGCCTTTTGATCCCCAAGAAAGCAGACACAGACTTATTATGTGAGCAGAATCATTTTAATGGAACAAATACAGAACCCGAACACTCAGAACTAACTGTGCTATTCATGGATTGTCATAGAGTTTATTTTTCTTTTAGAAAAGGCAGCATCTCTTTGGGCATGTAGAAATATTGTCTGAGAATGTTTAATTGAAGGGCGAATCTCAGTTAATGGCAGTTGATTCTGAGTTTTATTAACTGCTGTAAACAAAGGCTTTTCAGTACTTCCTCAGGCAGAACTTCTACATTTAAGCATCAGTCTTCGTCAGACTTCCTTCTCATCTCCCTCCCCTACCCCGTGATACAAATTCCCTGCAGATTATGCTGTTGGATTGTGAGTTGCAAGTTTAATGCATTATGACAGGGAATCAATAATTTGTTATGAAAGCTTTCTGAAGGTACCTCGAGGAATTCTAAATGTGTGATACGTTCCCAATTAAGATATTCAGAAATGCTGTCTTTTTTAAAACTCTAGGCCCAACAGTGCTTCTGGCATTATGTAGCCATGTAAAATTTCAGTATCCAACTGTAATGCACGTGCCTAATAGGGAGATAGCACTTTATGAGCTCTATTGGGCAGGGATAGACGTGAACGTGTCTGGGTTGCTGGTGCTAGGCAGCTGCACAATTAGCACTGCACATCCAGAAGTTTCTGGAATTCAATGTGGTAGTTTTGGATATGCTCAGTAGGTTCCCTGTAGCTGGACTCAGACTCCTCCAGCTGCGCACCTTCCGTCCCCGCCCCCTGCTGGCGCCCAGAGCCCCACCGCAGCCGCTGGCTCCCGCCCCAAGCTAGTGCCCCCAGCCCCGGAGTGCCCCCAAACTCTCCCCAGCCCCAGAGCGATGGGAGGGCGGGCGGCATAGCTGCAGCCTTCCCTCCAGCCCCGGAGCACCGGGAGGGTGGGTGGTATGTCTGCAGCCTCCCCAGCCCTGGAGCACGGGAAGGTGGGCGGCACAGCCCGAGCCAGGGCCACCTCACAGGGAGACTGGAGCCACGCTGAGCAAGTGGGAAGCGGGGGTAGGGGGAAGGAAGTGGGGGTTGCTGGGGCAGAGCATGGACGGGGCCACAGCTGGCTGTTTGGGGAAGCACAGCTTCCCTCAGTCTATGTAGGGTGACCAGATGTCCCGGTTTTATGGGAACAGTCCCAATTTTTGGGTCTTTTTCTTATAATAGGCTCCTATTACCCCCCTCCCTGTCCCAATTTTTTCATAGTTGCTGTCTGGTCACCCTAATATGATGCCCACCGCCTATGCCATGAGGGCATGTAGTCAGGGCAGTTACTTTTCAAAAGGCCATGTGCCCTGTGTGGGCTGGGAGAAGTTGAGCCACAGGAGCAGAAACCAGGGCCTGGTCTACACTGAGGGGGTGAGGGGGGGATCGATCTAAGATACGCAACTTTAGCTACGCCAATAGCGTAGCTGAAGTCGAAATATCTTAGATCGAATTACCTGGGGTCCTCACGGTGCAGGATCGACGTCTGCGGCTCCCCCGTCGACTGCGCTACCACCACTCGCTCTGGTGGAGTTCCGGAGTTGACGGTGACCGCGTTCGGGGATCGCTATATCATGTCTTAACAAGACGCGATATATCGATCCCGGATAAATCGATTGCTACCCGCTGATACGGCGGGTAGTGAAGACGTACCCCAGGAGTTTTCCTTAACTCTGAAGCATTTTGCAGGAGGTTAGTGATATTGTTAACCCTCCCACAGGGAAGCCCTGGAAGAGTGAATTATAGAAAGGGAAAATTGGGAGGGAAAAATAATTTCTTTTATTTTAATTGTGTACTTTGAATGTTGTTTGATTTTCACCAAACTATTTTAGTTAAAGTGTCTCAACTAATATGATCCACCAACATTTCTTTAAATGTGATCATGAGGAGGAGTCATATATTTTGTTATTCTCAGTTTTGTATTTTTCTTGTAACAGAGTTTTTTTTAATCTATACACTTAACTGAGTGGTTGGTTAATCTGTCAGCTGACTGGCTAGTAGTGATTTCAGCAGAGGCGATTCTGCCTGGATCCCAACTGAAGATTCCGACAAGCAAGTGGAGGGAAGATGTTGCTTTTTGACTCTGCCGAGTGTATAGATTTTGGAGATCAAAGACTTTAACTGAGACTCAGGTGAACTCAACCTAAGCTTTTGGGAACTCTGAGTTTCTTCTCAATGTGTTTCTGTGGGGACTGACCTGTTTTTTTATGTATGTTTATGTATAGATGTGAAGATAATGTATGTGGATTATAAAATAACCATGTTGCATTGTAAACATTACGTTATTATTATTATTTATGTTTCTTCGTCATAAGATTTATGAAGTTGATAATTACATTCATTCCTTTTGGGTCCTGAATGTGGGGAGGCTGAGCTCTGTGATCCTGGAGCCTGACCTCCCTGAAACAAGTCCTATTTGAACTAGAGCATCTCTTTTAGATGCAAGTAATGGACATTTCCAGAGGCAGGTATAAATCAGTATGGAATTTATAAATCAGTATAAATTTATACCTGCCTCTGGAAATGTCCATTACTTGCATCTGAAGAAGTGAAGTTCTTACCCACGAAAGCTTATGCTCCAAATACTTCTGTTATTTTTAACAGTGAGGGCAATTAACCATTGGGAAAGTTTACCAATGGTGATGGTGGATTCTCCATCACAGGCAATTTTTAACTCAACCATGGCTATTTTTCTAAAAGAGATGCTCTAGTTCAAATAGGACTTGTTTCAGGGAGGTCAGGCTCCAGGATCACAGAACTCAGCCTCCTCACATTCAGGACCCAAAAGGAATGAATGTAATTATGCTTATGCTCCCAATACTTCTGTTAGTCTCAAAGGTGCCACAGGACCCTCTGTTGCTTTCTACAGATTCAGACTAACGCGGCTACCCCTCTGATACTGTTAAAAATGTATGCCTTATTTAAAAATAAATGCAAATTATAAACAAAGGGCCAAATTCTCTTCTGTATTCAGGCCCCTTTGTGGTGGAGCAAAGAGGCCAGAAAATACCAGAATTTGGCGTCTGAGGCTTCCCTTGTTGTAGTGGATTCCCCAGCTGGCATAGCTGGCCGTTATTTATGTGTAGAGGGTCATGGGGCAGAGCACTTCTGGGCTTCACATATTCTCAACTGGCATAATGGTCCCCGCAGACCACAGCCAGCTGGCATAGTTTAGAGCATCCCCAGGTGTAAAAACAGTCAAGCTAATTTGTGCACCCCTGACCCCAACATCTGCACCCTCTTCTCTGCTGTTTCCTGACCATCTCTGACAGCTTGTGCTGCTCTTTCCCTGCAAAGGAGAGGAGCATCAAGTGGTACTGGCTGGAGTTGGCACTCCTTGTCAGCTGCAAACACGACTACTTTGTGCAATAATCCAATCACTCTGTCAGCTTGAGTGTTATTTTGCAGTGTGAACGCTCTCACTTGAGCCATGCTAGCTCTAGAGCAATGGTTCTCAAACTTCATTGCACTGCGACCCTTTCTGACAACAAAAATGACTACAAAATCCTGGCAGAATTCTAGGCATCCAGAATGAAATATGATTTCATTGCTGGTAAATGTTTGTTTATTTTCATATTGAGTGAAGTCTTTTTTCCTAGATTAAGGAGGAAAGGGAAAATATTCTCTAGAACATGCCATATTCCACAGTTTTTGACCCACACCCTGTCCTCTTCATGTATATAATATTGCCAAAGCCACACTCTCTCATCATGTGGTTGCTTTTAAATAACCTCCTGGGTACCAAAGGTCATGATGATTAAAAAAAACAACCTGCTAGTACGAAAGAACTTTTTTTAAACATGAAAAAATAAACAAGAGAAATCCTACGCAAACTTGCCATAAATACCAGGCATAATGATGATGAAAGTGGAATAAACTATTTTTATGTATTTGGGGTGACCAAACAGGCCTCACTCGAGTTCTGCTTTACTTTTGTACTTAGGAGCTCTGTGACCAGACTAGACTTGTAAAATAAATAGTGTTATTCCACTCTTTTCAATCATGAAACATAATCCTGTAGCCCATACCCATATGAGTAGCCTCATTTAATCCACTTGGGCTACTCACATAAGTAAGGACTGAAGTATTGGTCCCGTACATTTTGTATCCATATTTATTTAGCAGTAGAGTTGTTAGTGTTTAATTAAGGTGTGGAAGGACAAATTCAAAACCTTTCCTTACAGTTATTTCTCCAAAACAGTATTTTGGCATGGAAATTTCTCATCTTTGGCCCGAGGCCAAAGTTGGGTATTTTTAGAAGATTGGAAAAAATCCATTTAGATATTTTAAAGTTAGCCAATCAAGCTTCCAAAAAAAGAATCTACTTTTCCCACCTCGCTGTGTTAGTTTATAGCTATATTTATATCTATATCTGCTTATAGATAAGGCTAAGATTTTGTCACAGTTATTTTTAGTAGAAGTCACGGACAGGTCGCGGCCAATAAACAAAAATTCACGGAAGCCCATGACCTGTCCCTGGCTTTTACTAAAAATACCCTGAAGAGGGGGCGGGGTGACAGACAGAGTGCTGCTGGGGCTTGCAGCTGCTCCAGCCCCACGTATGCTCCTGCGGCAGGGGTTGACCCAACCCCAGCTGCTGCTCTGGTGGGCTGGGGACTGCTGCTCCGGCAGCTTCGCGACTGGCCACCTGTCAGCTGTTCCAACAGCCCTGGGACTGGCCGCTGGTCAGCTGTTCCAGCAGCTGCTGCTTCAGCAGTTTGGGCTGATAGCTGCTCCAGCCCTGCCCCAGAAGAAGTCGTGGTGGTTACAGAACCCATGACCTCCATGACAGAATCGTAGCCTTATTTATAGATATCTAGATATACCTAGATAGCGAGTATGTGTAGGTGATAGCCATATGATAAATTTCAAAGACAAGAAATAAGTAAATTTATCATGCACTTTTGATCACCTCACTGGATTTGACTGTTCCAGCTATCCAAATCGCTGAGCAACTCTCAGATAGCTGACATTATTTTTAAATCAACCTGGATTTATTATTTGTATTTCTGTAGCAGCTAGGAAACAGTCAGGGACCAGGACCCGTTATGCTAGCACTGTACAAACACTAAACAAACTCAGTCCCTGCGCCAACATCTTGTTTCTACCTTCTCCCCCAGATACAGAATTTTCCTTCCACTCACCAAAATTTACCCCGTTTCAGAAGGCCAAAATTCAGGTCTGCACCAGTGACTGGTTTTCTATATCTAAAAATGTCAGTTCTTCGAAGAACCAAGATATTGGGCCTTAAACTCATGACCTTTTTTTAGATCTAGAGAATATTAGTGGGACAGGTGGTAACTAAGGCCCAGATTCTCAAATATATTTAGGCTCCTCATGTCCATTGATTTAAATGAACCTTTGAGGTTCTGAGTCTAAGGCACCTGCCTTTATAAGCTGAGGGATATGAAAAAACAATCCCATTAAAAACTGTTTAAATAGCTCTTTAACATTCCTGAAACCACTTTCCTGTAACACGTGGCATATATAGAGTGCAAGAGGGTGTGGTGTGGTGTGGTGTGGTAGAAAGGTTTGGCTGAAACTTTTCTGGGATGACCAGCATAGCTCACTCCTGACTTCACCACTGAGTAATGTGCCTATCTCAAGCGCAGGCTGGTAAAACCTCAATACAGCTCTAACTCATCGGGCATTCCTCCACTCAGAGAAGAACCACAGAACCTGACCATGCTCTTAGAAGTCTGTATAGCAGGAATTCCCAACTCGCGGGGTATGGCCATAAGTAGGTGTGTCCATCTTTCCGGCCTGTTCTAGCCAGCTCCAGTGCTGGTCACTTCCTCTAACTGCGTCTGTGGACCTTGGGTCTCTGACCCTTTTCATCTACTAGGTGGTGCTACCTAGTGCAGCTTCCAACAGATTCTGTGGCAAGAGGCAAGAAACTGAACCTTATAGCACTGGGGAGGATGGGGATGGGGATGAGATATGTTAGGAGTAACTTTAAGCAAGGAGGGAACATCACTCAAAATGGAAGGGGGCAGAGAAGAAACAGAAATGAAGTGTAAATGCGGTGTGACTTGTCCCCAAAATGGAGGGCAAAACTAAGAACAGAAGAACAAAAAAATGGCCATACTGGCTCAGAGCACTGGTGGATTCCCACTTTTGTTCTATCTCCCTCACATCCTCAGCCATGCAATGCAATGCAAAGAATTTATTTACCTTCTGTGCAACAGCCTTATCTTCCTTGGGTGCTCCTTTAGCACCTTGATTGTCCAGTGGCCCCACTGATTGTTTGACAGGCTTCCTGCTTCTGATGTATTTAAAAAAAATTTGCTGTTAGTTTTTGCGTCTTTTGCTAGTTGCTCTTCAAGTTATTTTCTGTATACTTTTACATGTCTCTCTCTGTCTTCAGTGCTGTCCCCTGCTATTTTCTCCATTGCCCCTCCCCCATTCCTAGTGCTGTGGGTCCTCAGTTCCCACCACTGTACCTCAGTCATTGCCCCTGCCTTGTCCCCCATCTCCTGTTCTTGTGTGGTTTCTCTGCTGCCTCCCATCTTGTTGCTCCCCATTCCCCACTGCTGCCCCTTGTGATGTCTCATAGTGCTCTAACTGTCCCCTCATCCCACTCATGGAGGATAGGCTCATCAATGGCTATTAGCCAAGATGGTCAGGGACACAACCCCATGCTTTGCGTGTCCCTGAACCGCTGACTTGCAGAAGCTGGGACTGGAAGACAGGGGATGGATCACTCAGTACATTACTCTGTTCTGTTCATTCTCGCTGAAGCATCTGACACCAGCCACTGTTGGAAGACAGGATACTGGGCTAGATGGACCTTTGTTGTTACCCAGTATGGGCCTTCTTATGACAGAGAGTGAGGCAAATGAGAGAACTGAGAAATGAGGGCGCAGCGAGAAGAGAATGGGGAGAAAAGGAGTGAGGTAAAATCAGGAATAAAAAATGAAAAGCAGACTGTATTCTTTCAACTTCATGCACCATCCCCACTAAGAGAGATTTTGCAGGGAAAATTATCCCCTCAGCTAGAGTGGGGATGCACAGGTGTAACTGAGCATAACTGGAAGGCCCTGGGACTGGCACAGATGGAGCTCAGGGTTGCTTATCTTGTGTTTGCCTTGAAGGCTAGAATGATATGGTATGTAACAGCACCCCTGCTTATAGGTCTGCTGGCATTTCCTTCTGCTTTTCTTCTCTCTCCCTGTCCTTTCACCTTGCTACTCCTTCTAACTTCCTCACTGTCAGTTTGCACTTCATTCATATTGCGCCTATATGTAGAAGCTCTCCCACTATTGCTAGTGCACACCTTCTCTTTCCTCCTTCAAAACCTTCCTTGAAAACACAGTTTTCCTGAGCATCCTTTCCATTTATGTTCTTGCCTTATGCCTCCCTTATTATGCTGGGTCTTGTCTGTTTTGGGCAGGACACTCCCTGTGGAATACAACAGCATGTCCTAGGCATTGTCCACTCATAATATTAAGTAGATTCCTTAGAGAATTAAGTTAAATTGATATAAACCAGGTTTAAACTGCTTTAAGAATGCCCTCACATGAGTATGCACCTGTTTAACTACATTGCTTAAATAATGCATCTTTAGTTAAACAGCTGCAACTTTGTATTTAGGCAAGGAGGAGATTTTTTAAAGGCACAAATGGCAGTTAGTTGCCTAGTTCCCATTGACTTTTAATGAGAGTTAAGTGCCTAACTGTCCTTTGTGTCTCTGAAATCTCCCCAAGGTCATACTCTATGTTGTGCGAAGCATTGTGTACATTTCCAATCCTATTTAAATGATAATAATTATTAATATTTCATTCTGATATAGAAGTCCAAAGGTACGCATTTTGAAGATGTATGTTGTTAAAATAAAATACTTGTTTAAGAAGCAACTGAGTTTTCTGCTTGTCTATTAGTGCTTTTAGATTGACTTTGAAGATGCTTTTAATTGTATGGCATCTTGGCACTGTAACTGAAGTAGCAATTGCTGAATTGTTTCATGGATTAAATTGATCTGGATCAGGTTGCTTTAAGACAAATATTTATGGAGAATGTGTTGGATTTCACTTTATAAAGCTGTAATGGCATGACTAGTACACTGATTTTAATGCCTTTAACATCCAAACCAGGTTTTACACTTAGAAAAGTGTCTTGAAATGATATGAGGTCTCTTTTTCAAATCATCGGATTCTCTTTTGTGATGGTCTTTTAAGTTCTTTTATTATAATTTAGTTGAAACAACTTCTATTATAATATTCATTTTAAATCACGTACATGCTTTTAATGTATAAGAGGAATCTTTTTTGATAGCAATGATGCCCATAACCCATATTTTCAAAGTAGAGCTACACTAAATTAGATTTTAATCCATCTCATTCAAAATATCAAGGAGAATTTATTCCTGCATACTTAAACATCCACAACAAACATTTTTAAACATGCTTCAATTCTGAGTTCTCTAGAAAGAAATTTCTTCTGGTGCATATTTCCAAATCTATTGTATATTGCAGTAGCCTCTTTCCTGTTCTTTGCTTAATGTATATAAAGTTTTCATCACTTCTAGTGTAATAATAATTCTCATTTGGGACTAAATGTTGCTGTCCCTTTCCTTCCCCTGGCTCACCACACCCTGAGTGAACAGGCTTTGTATACACAGTGTCGTTGTAGCCATGTTGGTCCCAGGATATTAGAGACCTGAAGAAGAGCTCTGTGTGGCTCGCTAGCCAACAGAAGTTGGTCCAATAAGCGATATTACCTCACCAACCTTGTCTCTTTGTATAGATGGTTTAAAGGGGCAATCAGGCAAGCAACCCTCTCCAGTCCTTTGACTTAAAATAGCCCAAGCTGACTGGCTGCCACTGTTATAGCACATGGGCTTTTAATAGCACCAGGGCCTTTGCACACTCCCTACTCACAAGGGTTAGGCCTGTGAAGCTGCATAGTTGTGGTGCCATATCTTCACGCTTCCCTTTGCATTGACATTGTGGAATGGGGCATTCCAATTCTTTGAGGCCAGTGCATCCTCCCTTCTTGAATTCTTAATCTGTGGTATGTTCAAAGGTTGTGGACTCTGCAAGGATTACTATGGTCGTATAGCCCTAAGGATTAATTTGCTTGTCTGTATAAATATATCTTTCTTTTAAATTTGAATATTTGATGTATTAGGCTTATAGATTTTATATTAAAAGTAAGTTTGGCTGTAATGCAAGAGACCTACCTGCAGGCCAAACCACTGTATGTTAAGCTAATGCGAAGTTAACTCCTTTTGAGACCCCTACCCAGAAAAGTAAAATTAGACAAAACACCCACGCAGATGTCTAGAGACCTTTACCTGGACCAATAGCAGTAAAGGGGTGGGGGGGGGGGAAGGGGGTTTTGCCCACAAGTCTAACAGATATACCACAAGTGCGTACATACCTGTCATCCATACGCACATACATACTAGCCTATGGGGTAGGTGTACCCTAACATTTCCGTGGGGGAGGAATGAAATTTGGGCATAAGAGGAAGGATTTCCTATTAATGCCCTATAAAAAGGTGAGGCAGCTTGCCATTGGACAGGCAATCTACCCACCTATCTGCTCCTGTCTACTCTTCATTGCCTCCACCTTCAATTACGTATCGATGCTACCCATCGATGCAATGAAGAACGGCTATTAACTATTGATAGGCCGTTCTTCATTTCTTTTCAAGACTGTAAGTTAAAAAGGGATGTAATCTCCCTTATATTATATTTTATTTTAGTTAAGACATATAGAGTTAAGTTAGAGAGTAAACAACTTTGCAGTAGCTTCCTCTGCCAGATGTGTGAAAACGCCCAAGGTGTTGCCAACAACAGGTTATTATCAAAACAGAGTGTGAGTATTAATTAACTTTGCAACTTATAATTTTATATTCATATATATCTATCTCTTAAAGAACTGTGATACAAGTGTAACTCTGTAATTCTGATTGGTTTACCATTTGCTTACTATCTTCATTGATTTTAATAAAAAGGTCTTTATGACTACATCTGTCTCAGTGTAAACTTCCTGTCATACCCCCGAAGTTTCTTTTATAAACTCTGTGAAGCCTGATTCAGGACGAACTTTATCTTCTGATCAAACAAATTGGCGAGCTGAAACTCATACTAATTAATATTCGCAATAATCAGTATTAAAACTATTAAAAGCAGTAATTAATTAGATGGAATTAAATTATGTGGATAAATTAAATCAACACAACTAACACACCCCAAATCAGGCTACAGTCCAAACTGAAATCAGACTTCAACGGGGTTGTACCTGCTTGCGTCAGATCTGTTTAAGCCTCACCATAAGCCTGATGCTCCATTGCCTCAGACCGTGTATAATCATTGACCCCCGTGTAGTGAGTGCACAATGCTACCAGGTGAGAATACCAGTGTTATCTAATCCCTTTGCATTTGTGTTGTTGAGGTATCAGTGACTACACAAGACACGGGGCATTGGGGAAACAGGCCCTATGTCTTCAAAACAGGGAGCAAAATCTACAGGAAAACATCTGTATTGGGTTTGTACATTTCAGATGAGAAAAACCACATAAACAGACAAAAGGTAAACTGAAAAAATTAATTGTTTTATAAAATAAGATCCTAGAATTGTATCTGAACATCCAGTTTTTAAATATGGTACATTCACTTTCTCACAGAATATTTAAATATTCAGGTCATTTATGGTATATTTCTCATACTATTTGAGTTAAAAACTTCGGATAAATTAAACAACTCCTACCAAAAGATACCACAACTCATACACATAAAACTAAGTAACAATTTTTTAAAAATCCACAAAGTAAAGAAGTAGGATCTCTTAGGAAATGCTACATAATTTCTGCTTAAAAATATATTTGATAATTTTAGTCTATCTTGAAAATATAGTTTGTATTTAATTTCTCTTTCTAAATTTAAGTCTCATATAATTTCCATTTAAGTTAATAAATATGTACAACGAAATCTTTATATCAATGCATATAAATAGTAAATACTGTATTAGGCCTGGTCTAACATTCTTTGCTCACACAATGACTTCAGTGGTACTTTTCAATTTTGGATGCTAAAGGCTGCAGATCAGGACCTAAATGTCATCAAATGATTATAGCTTTTACAGAAGTGACTTTATAATAATAAAAAAAACCTCTAAGCTCTGAGAGCTTAGAGCCATTCCAGTCATACATTCCTATAAATAGTCACGTACAATGTAGGGGAACAATGTTCTACGTTAATTACTGCTAACAGTAATTAGGGGGAAATAGTGGAGAATGTATGGAAAAATATCTTGAATTAGACACATCGTTTTTTTACTGATTGGACTTGGTTCCCTATCATTTCAAAAAAGAGTTTTTGGTATAATTGGTACATTTTAAAACTGTGAAGCAACTTGACCACCTTCTTCAGACTTTGGATAGGTTTTTTGGGAAAGTGGTATGCTTTCAAATGCTTCAGCCCATGCGTTAGGGCCTTAATTGTGTCTTGATCAGCGTTCTTTATTCTCCATAGGTTAAGAAGATTTAGAATTTGTTCCGTAGGTTTGCACAGCTTCACAGTGTGCTGAATATCTTCTTTTCTTACTTTCTTTCCTGGTAAACTCACCATCAGAATGTTGAGATGTTCAAAGGTTAGATTAGCCTGGCCAATATGTTTTAAAATGCTGTTTTCACAGAGATCAATATCTACACAAAACAAAAATCAAGGAGGGACATTAATATGATTCATTACTATTTTATAATGGCTTAAAACAAACTCTAAAGTCAGAAAAGGACATGTACCCACTAAATGTTTCCTAGTTTTATTTCCAAATAACCCTTTTATCATTGGTTTCAGAGTAGCAGCCGTGTTGGTCTGTATCCGCAAAAAGAACAGGAGTACTTGTGGCACCTTAGAGACTAACAAATTTATTAGAGCATAAGCTTTCGTGGGCTATAGCATATATGTATCCGAAGAAGTGGGCTGTAGCCCACAAAAGCTTATGCTTTAATAAATTTGTTAGTTTCTAAGGTGCCACAAGTACTCCTGTTCTTTTTATCATTGTTGTTTTAACCCTCAGTCTTACAAAGCACTTAAGCACGTGTGTAACTTTTTTCATATAAGTAGTCCCAAGTTACGCACATACCTGCTATAATACATTTATTTCTACAATTTTGTAATGTGCATCTTGTCAGATGTATAGTGCATGAGGCAGGGCTCTGTATCTTACATTGCACTACACAACTATTTTACTCCTGCTATACAGGAAATGCCTAGACATTTTAGCTATAATTGTCACTGGTGCTTCAGTTCCAACATAGCATCAGCTCCAGCACAGACATGTTACAATGGCATAAACAGACATAGATTAAAAACGGTTTCTCTAGGACACCATTTCAAATCCATTCCTTATAGAACAAAAGTCATTCAAATCTGATGGTTGCTGATGGTGGCTCATGTGAAAAGGGTTTGGTGGTTTTCAGTGAAAACTCCAGCAACAAGTGTTAACATCACAAAAACTGCCATCATAATCTCACCTTTGACACCGATGGTGGCAGTTTCAGCAGAGAGGTGAAGGAATGAGCAGGGATACTCTTTCCAAGAAGAGAAAAACATGTTTGCAGGGCTATGTATGAGATTTTGATTTGCCAGTGCCCACATATTCCTCTTCGTGGATATCTAAAGGGTTTAGGTCTCTCAAGCCAGCACCTATAGTGCCTTGCTTATATCTAGGGCCCTATCAGATTCACGGTGCATTTTGGTCAATTTCACGGTCAGAGGATTTAAAAAATCATAAATGTTATGATTTCAGATATTTAAATCTGAAATTTCACAGTGTTGTAACTGTAGGGGTCCTGACCCAAAATGGGTTAATGGGGGAGGGTGTTGCAAGGTTATTGTAGGGGGCTTGTGGTATCGCCACCCTTACTTCTGTGCTGCTGCCTTCAGAGCTGGACCCTGGGCCAGCAGCAAGCACTCTCTGGCCACCCAGCTCTGAAGGCAGTGCAGAAGTAAGGGTGGAAATACCAAGACCCCCCCTACAATAACCTTGCAACTCGCCTGCAACCCATTTTTGGGTCAGGACCCCCAGTTTGAGAAATGCTGGTTTCTCCTGTGAAATCTGTAGAATATAGGGTAAAAGCACACAAAAGACCAGATTTCACAGTGGAGACCAGATTTCACTGTCCGTGATGTGTTTTTCACAGCCATGAATTTGGTAGGGCCCTACTTATATCATATACTGTGAGCCTGAGTTTCCCCTGATCTGTACACATCCAGCTCCCACTGACTTCTCTAGTTCTTGCTCTTGTGTAAATGAGGGGAGTATGGACCCTAGTATCACAATATTTCCTACTCTTATGGTCCCAAAGAGACATTGATTTACACTCCATACATATTACTCAATGGGATCACATAGACTGGAAGTCTGGTCAGAATTTGGTCCTTTCTGTTGAACATAAAGGGTTAAGTTCTGCACACAGTCACACCTACACAGCTCCCATAGGTGTCAGTGTGAGCAGTGTGCTCACAATCCAGGGCAGAATTTGGCCCCAGGAGATTACAAAAGTGCTATTTGAAAAGTTACTTCTAACTGTGTTTGCTATGCTGTCTGAATTACCTTGAATGATCTTCTTGACTATATCCTGTTCTTTGTTTTGCTGCTTCCATAATTTCAACAGTTGGAACATCTGTTCTTGAGAACTATGTTTTTGTTTAATCCTTTCTATATTTTCTGAATTAATCTTTGTCCCAGGCAAACCGTCCGTTAGTACATTCAGCCAGTTAGGAGTGAGTTTTTCAGGAACAGCAAACCTGAAAAGTGCTTCCTCGCATAGGGTTACATCTAAAAACAAATAAGAGAGAAAAAGATAGGTTAAGTCCTGGAAGTCAAGGCTAGAAGGGGCCAGCAGATCATCTAGGCTGACTTCCTGCACATCATAGGACACTAATCCCCACCAAGTTCCTCCCGCACTGACGCCAATAACCTGGATAGACTAGAATTACAGCTTTCAGGAGAGACTAAACTATTGTATGCCACAAGCACAGAACAGAAGGGAGCAGGGTACACCAATGCCTGAGGCCCCTGCAATGATAGGGAATTGATTTGGTGAAATAAACCAAAATGATCCAAGCAAGTGTCTGAATTCTTCTGAAATTGTTTGGCCCTGACAAAACATAGAGAGTCCAGAATTGTAAGAAAAACTATTTTAAAAACATGTTTAAATTAAGGGACTGGTCTTTATTTCATAGCACTATAGGCTTCTTACCCCTTCTATATCATCTAATTGACAGTAACTAGAATTTTACAGTTTGCCCATCGCCGTAGTATTTGAGCACCTAACAGTTTTAATAATTTTTACCATAGCCATTGCTAATCCCATTTTACTAATGCTTGTCGGGATACTTTGGCATTATACATACCTATTCCGCATTTTTGAGCTGATGCATCTGTGTTTTCATGACACATATTGTCACGAACCGCATTGCCATTCAGTGCTATTTTACGACCCAGTGCACTGCAGTTTGTGTGTTTTTCACAGGCTGCTTTGGATGAAGTTTCATTTGAGAAAAATCCTTCTGGACATCTCTGGCAAATGGTGTCACTCTCAGGGGTGCCTTTAGAAAAACAAAACCCACTACCTTTTACAAAAGATACATATTGTGTGTGAGTTTTTGTGTACCAGGAAAGAAAATAGCAAAAAATAAACCATGACTTCGGATTTTCATGCTTTCTCACTCCTACATGAACACTTGCTTGGAAGATATTTGTATAATTTTGAAAACTTTTCTCTCAAATTCAGATGCTCATGCTACAGAAGTAGGTTAAATAATGTTTTTAAACACACGGGCTTCTCATCCTTGCATCCTTGCATACATTTGTAAATTAGAATCAGATAACTTGGCTCTATTCAAATGTTTACAAAAGGTGTCTGACCTTCAGTTTTCCTCCATATAGATTTTTTCTGAGAATCAATTAACGGGCACAAAACATTGGTCCAAATTTTGCTCTGTTACATCTGTGCAGATGATCCCTAAAATAAATTACTCTGGTTGTAACTGAATAGAATTCAGCCCATTTATTTAAATCTGTTGCAAGCAGGTTCTTCTTTTTGTGAGTGTTCTGTAATATAATTTGAATACCGTCTACATGAGGGGTCGGCAACCTTTCAGAAGTGGTGTGCCAAGTCTTCATTTATTCACTCTAATTTAAGGTTTCACGTGCCAGTCATACATTTTAACATTTTTAGAAGGTCTTTCTATAAGTCTATAATATATAACTAAATTATTGATGTATGTAAAGTAAATACGGTTTTTAAAATGTTTCAGAAGCTTCATTTAAAATTAAATTAAAACGCAGAGCCCCCCGGACCGGTGGCCAGGTCCCAGGCAGTGTGAGTACCACTGAAAATCAGCTCGCGTGCTGCCTTTGGCACATGTGCCATAGATTGTCTATCCCAGTCTACATATTGGCCTTTAAATTAAAACCATTCATCCACGGTGACTTTCCTCCCTTTCTTTATATATGCACATTTGTGGAAGTTTCTCAATACATATTTTTAATCTCTCAAATATGAAATTCCAAAGTTATAACCAATTATGCCATTGCATAAACTAAGTGAGTTTCCAAAGCCTTTAAAAGTAAGTTGTTGTTCAGTAACATGGTAAATTCAAGATTACATATTGACCCCTCTTTCTTGGATTGATTGTATTATTCTATACTTGCCTAAAATCTAATAAACATGTATGCTCAGGAAAAGAATATAGACAGTATTTGTCCTAACTGCTATTATAAAGAAAATATTTATTGTCCCACAGTTAAATAACTGAGAAAACATGGAACATTACTGCACTGCATTGACTGAAAGAGAGAAGTAGCCAAGGAAAACCAAGCAATGGTACGTAAATAGCATAATGGCAAACAAAGGTCAGGCTAGAGACTCTTGCCTACATGCTCGGGGTATTACTGATCGCCATATTTGGGGTCGGGAAGGAATTTTCCTCCAGGGTAGATTGGCTGAGCCTCTGGAGGTTTTTCGCCTTCCTCCGCAGCATGGGGCAGGGATCACTAGCAGGAGGGTCTCTGCCGATTGAAGTCACTAAAACACAGGATTAGGGACTTCAACGGCACAGTCCAGGGAAGGGTCTTGTGGCCTGCAGCATGCAGGGGGTCAGACCAGATGATCATAATGGTCCCTTCTGACCTTAAAGTCTATGAGTCTATGAAGATTAATGCATGAAACTTAAGCTAGGCAGCTACTGCGAAGAGTCTATCAAAGGAAAATCCTGGCTCAAATCAAAGCTCATACAATATATCCCCAATTGAGCAGTACATTCCTATTCAACAAAGCATTTAAGCATGCTCTTAACTTTAAGCACATGCTTAAGTCTCCCTGAAACCAATGGGACTTAAGTATGTGTCCAAATTCAAGCACATGAGTAAATGCTTTATCGAATAAGGATGCATTAAAGACATGGTCCCTTCTGACCTTTAAGTCTATTAATCTATAGTCTATTATTCAATTCTTTGCTGGAATTGAGGACTATATTTGCATTTGAAAATGCCTCCATCTAGTGTATTTTGGGAGTACTTGCTGTTAAAAGCTAAATGCACAGAGGTTTGCGTTAAAATAAGCAAATCCACCTTTACTACAATTTTACATTTCTAAGACTCCCTTAGAAACAAAAGGATATGAATCTCTGAGTTTTCAAGTAGCCAAGGAATAAAGAGTATATTTATATATAGTCAAACGCAGAACTTCTGCTTTTACTAGATAATGAGTAAAAACATGTGCAGGAGAGCATATCTGAACATCAAAAGTGATTCTATACAATTACTTAAAAGAAATTAATTTTGCAATAGCCAACCCTCTAAAAGATGTGACAGAATAATGCACCACAGAAGGCTACATACAGGTTTGCCTTTTTAATCTGCTGATATTATGCAACGACAGCTGCCGTAAACAATATGAAAGTCCAACTGACAGAGATCTGCACATTTCAGATGATCAGGCATCAACTACCATTGCTAAGAGAATTTCTGGTGGACTTTCCCCTACCACAGATATGCTGCTTTTTCAGTTTGTTCCTTCCAAAGAGATTAGCATCTCCATATTTTGGGAGATGGAGATAGATTGTCCTCATTCCCAAAAATACCTGCAGGGGGTGACAAAGTACATGGAAATTCCATGCAGAGTTTCTTCTGTATCTTCCTCTGAATGGGAAAGGAATAGGGTGGGTGATCTGGAAACCCAGCAGAGTCCCAGGTTCTACATGGTTAAAGCAGTATGGCACCTTTGCACTGCTCCTCCAGCCTCCCTCACTGAGAATGTGTGCTGCCATTGACTGTCCCCCCTGGTGCCCGCTTGAGGCGAATAGCAGGTGCAAAGTGAGAGGTAACACTGCTTTAATCTGCATTGACTCCCAAATGGATTTCTCTTAGGAAGTCTGCCACATTATTGGGCACCATAGTGCAGAGAGTGGCAAAGGCTTGGTTTGGATTTGACAGGATCAGATCTCAAAGATTGTTCTTGAAAAATGGTCCACCTTTGTACGATCAGGTGATCTCATGTAATTTATGTCATTTTGAGGTGAAATGTCCTGAGAATAGATGTTACTGTGTGATTTCAGTTGCATCCATACCCAAACCAGAAAACAAGCCCCATGTAGTTTTGATCTGACCTAGAATCAAAGTTATAATGGCTGATTTAAGTCAACAGATTAAATTCCTGTTCTTCTTTGCAATTTGAAGGTACTTTGCTTTGAGGTTCTAATTTTGGCCCAATTCTAGTTCCTTATCAGTCCTTCGAAGGAACTCACATTCTAGTTAAAATGAGTTTCAAAAGTAAGAGGCATATGTTATTAGAACTACAAAATACCAAACCTTAGTAAATTACAAGAACTAAGCAGACTATAGAGCACCAGTGTGAGAAACAATCTGATCAGTTTACAAAATTAATTAAAATAAGACATTTCCAGTTGCCAGAATCAATTTTGTAGGAGAAAGAGGCTATATATACTATAGTCCAAATATAGGAACAGTCCCAGAGAAGAGTGAGGCCCTTTTGTTTCCAAGAGAAACAAATCATGTGCAATGAGCTCTCTTGGATGGCTGCTAAATTAACAGCGTCTAATAGTCTGACAGTAGGATCACTTCCCAGAATAAATATGCTTTGATGGTGTAGCATACCTAATATTTGGCCAGGAGGGTGACCTCTGCTTTGATTCCCTTGCCACTGAAAGATTTATAGTGTCACCAATGTATGCCTCATACATGCCTCATAGCCTGGATGCCAGGACTAAGATCAAGGAAGAAAAATATACTTAATATACTTAATTTTATAGTGCTATACTTCAATGGATCTCAAAGCACTTTACAAAGATGGTTAATTGTCCTTTATCTGCAGTAATAGATATGGAAACTGAGGAGCAGAGAGATTAAGCGATTTGCCCAAGGTTACACTGAGGCAGTGGCAACTGGGAGCAGTAGTCAGATTCCGATTCTCCAGCCTGCGTCCTAGACACTGGACCACATTGTTTCCATGTGTGATTATGAGGGATATTTTTGATAGACTAAGGCCACACTCCACCCTCAGTTACACCAGTGCAAACACATTGTCTTGAGTGATGTTGCATAGATGTAACTGAGAACAAAATTTGGTTCACTGTCTTTAAGTTTTCCAGCAATTGCCTTGTCTTAAAAACCTGAAGATTATAAAAGTAATTGTGTTGCCAGAGTCTGTATCTCTGTTTCTTATTTGAGGAATTGCTGTTTAGTTGATGCACTCTGCTGTGGTTTGGGAACCCATCTCTCCAAAAGATTATGTGATTAGATCATTTGTCTTCTTCTCAAAGCCTAACACATTTGGCTTGGTCTTGGATTGATGACTTCAGTTTTGTTAGCCATTATTTTATTATCCTTTGATGGATACAGTAAGCAGGCTTCCCACACAACCCAGACTTCTTTTATGGGTCTTCCAAATGGACATCCTTGTGTACTTTGTTTCAGGCCCTTTGAGTCTTGCTTCTAACCTAGCTGTAAAAGCCACTACATCAAACTTCTTATTTAACAATGCTTTTGCAATCTGTTGTACCAATGAATAGTGTAGCTTTAAAAGCTTCAGCTAATGTTCCTACGATATTTAATCCCTTGCCTCTTTCTGTATGAGCATGACTAGGAAAGCAGTTCTGCAGCTTTGGAGATTGGGGCATTACAGTTGAAAAAGACTTCTCTCTGAGACATTCCTTTGTTTTCCTGTGTCTCCTTCCCTTCATTCTCTTCTCTAGGCAGTAACCAATCTCAAGTTTGTACCTGCCTCTATTCTTATTACTGCACGTTTCTATAACACCTTCCATCCAAGGATCATGATGTCCTTGACAAACATTAGCATGTTAAGCCAAAGAATACACTGTGTAAGAGGTGACTATTATTACCCCAAGTATCAGGGGGTAGCCGTGTTAGTCTGTATCTACAAAAACAACAAAGAGTCTGGTGGCACCTTAAAGACTAACAGATTTATTTGGGCATAAGCTTTCGTGAGTAAAAACCTCACTTCTTCGGATGCATAGAGTGAAAGCTACAGATGCAGGCATTATATACAGACACATGGAGAGCAGGGAGTTACTTCACAAGTGGCGAACCAGTGTTGACAAGGCCAATTCAATCAGGGTGGATGTAGTCCACTCCCAATAATAGATGAGGAGGTGTCAATTCCAGGAGAGGAAAAGCTGCTTCTGTAGTGAGCCAGCCACTCCCAATCCCTATTCAAGCCCAGATTAATGGTGTTGAATTTGCAAATGAATTTTAGTTCTGCTGTTTCTCTTTGAAGTCTGTTTCTGAAGTTTTTTTGTTCAATGACAGTGACTTTTAAATCTGTGATAGAATGACCAGGGAGATTGAAGTGTTCACTTACTGGCTTGTGTATGTTACCATTCCTGATGTCCGATTTGTGTCCATTTATTCTTTTGCGGAGGGACTGTCCGGTTTGGCCAATGTACATGGCAGAGTGGCATTGCTGGCACATGATGGCATATATGACATTAGTGGATGTGCAGGTGAATGAGCCCCTGATGGTGTGGCTGATGTGGTTGGGTCCTCTGATGCTGTTGCCAGAGTAGATATGGGGACAGAGTAGGCAACGAGGTTTGCTACAGGGATAGGTTCCTGGGTTGGTGTTTCTGTGGTGTGGTGTGTAGTTGCTGGTGAGTATTTGCTTCAGGTTGGGGGGTTGTCTGTAAGCAAGGACTGGCCTGCCTCCCAAGGTCTGTGAGAGTGAGGGATCATTTTCCAGGATAGGTTGTAGGTCGTGGATAATGCGCTGGAGAGGTTTTAGCTGGGGGCTGTATGTGATAGCCAGTGGTGTTCTGTTATTGTCCTTGTTGGACCTGTCCTGTAGTAGGTGATTTCTGGGTACCCGTCTTGCTCTGTCAATCTGTTTCCTCACTTCCCCAGGTGGGTATTGTAGTTTTACGAATGCTTGATAAAGATCTTGTAGGTGTTTGTCTCTGTCTGAGGGGTTGGAGCAAATTCGGTTGTATCTTAGGGCTTGGCTGTAGACAATGGATCGTATGATGTGTCTTGGATGGAAGCTGGAGGCATGTAGGTACGTATAGCGGTCAGTAGGTTTCCGGTATAGGGTGGTGTTTATGTGACCATCACTTATTTGTACTGTAGTGTCCAGGAAGTGGATCTCTTGTGTGGACTGGTCCAGGCTGAGGTTGATGGTGGGGTGGAAATTGTTGAAGTCTAGGTGGAATTCTTCAAGGGCCTCCTTTCCGTGGGTCCATATGATGAAGATGTCATCAATGTAGCGCAAGTAGAGGAGGGGCACTAGGGGACGAGAGCTGAGGAAGCGTTGTTCTAAGTCAGCCATAAAAATGTTGGCATACTGTGGGGCCATGCGGGTACCCATAGCAGTGCCACTGACTTGAAGGTATAAGTTGTCCCCAAATCTGAAGTGGTTGTGGGTGAGGACAAAGTCACAAAGCTCAGCCACCAGGCTTGCTGTGGCCTCATCAGGGATACTGTTCCTGACAGCTTGTAGTCCATCCTCATGTGGAATATTGGTATAAAGTGCTTCTACATCCATGGTGGCCAGGATGGTGTTTTCAGGAAGAACGTCAATGCACTGTAGTTTCCTCAGGAAGTCGGTGGTGTCTCGAAGATAGCTGGGAGTGCTGGTAGCATAGGGTCTGAGGAGAGTGTCCAAATAGCCAGATAATCCTGCTGTCAGAGTACCAATGCCTGAGATGATGGGGCGTCCAGGGTTTCCGGGTTTATGGATCTTGGGTAGTAGATAGAATACCCCTGGTCGGGGTTCTGGGGGTGTGTCCATGTAGATTTGTTCCTGTACTGTAGCTGGGAGTTTCTTGAGCAGATGGTGTAGTTTCTTTTGGTATTCCTCAGTAGGATCAGAGGATAGTGGCCTGTAGAATGTGGTCTTGGAGAGTTACCTGGCAGCCTCCTGTTCATAATCTGACCTTGAGGCACAGAGAGGTTGGATGATTTTGCCTGAAGATCATACAAGAAACTATAGCAGAGTTGAGAATATGACCTATATCTTCTGACTCCCGGTCCTGTGCCTTAATCGTTATTATTCATCTGTATTATTTTATCAGATACTATCAAGCTATTGGACTATTTTAAGCCTCTAAAAGACATGATCAGAAATGTGTATTTGACACTTTGAAAGTCCTAATTGGACATCCATTCTCACAGCTTCTTCCAGTTAAGGACAAAAATGGAGAATTCTGCCATGATATTGATGCACAACCTAATTGGCATTATTGTGAATTAGTGAACAGAAACCCATCAAGGCGTAACCTACAACTTCATCCAAAAATGAACCCTGTAGAAAACAGGCTGGTGACATTAGAGGAAGTGATGCTTATTGTCAAACAGTTAGAAAATGGTAAAGCACCTGGTCTTGACAATACTTCATCAGAAGTGCTAATGAGTGGAGACCTGGATTTAGTTCATTGGCTTCAGATTTGTCTTTAAAGTTTGGGAAACTGATCACATTCCAGAAGATTGAAAAAACAGCTGCATCATTTTTTTTTTCAAAAGAAGAGAACAATCAGCTTGCTCAAATTATAGGGGAATAATGTTGTTATCTATCCCAGAGCAGGGGTGTATGATCATACTACTGAACTGACTGAAATACTATCTCAACCAAAAAACAATGAGTGTGGTTTCTTTACAGGTCAACCTACAGTCCATGCAATATACGGTCTGCAAAATGTTATTGAAAATGACTAGAGTGACCAAAGGAAGTTAACACCTCATTTACAGACTTTGTAACTGCTTTTGACCCAGTGTATCAATCAGAATTGTGGATACTGCTATACCAGTATGGAGTGCCTGAGGACTTAGTGGGCCTAGTGGAGGACCTGTACCACTGTACATTTAGCCGTATGAGGGTCAAAGATTATATTAGAGACTGGTTTTCAGAAGAATCAGAAGTACTCCAGAGATGCGGTCTCTCGTCTATATTATTTAATGTTCTAATAGACAATATGATGAGAAAGCTGCTTGAGGCCAAAGTAGAAGGTGTGAAACTTAAAGATTCATCTTTAGAGGATCTTGAGTATGTGGATGATATTGCTTTACTTGGAGAGACTACTGACCAACTACAGCTAATGCTGGAAGAGTTGCGACACACTACAGAATCTATGGGATTTAAGATCAATGATGACAAACCAAAGCTATGTATACCTCCTATAAAATGGAAATGAATGACCTGCTGATATTGTATGTAGATTGCAATAGACTGAATGGGTGAATAGTTTTGTCTATTTGGGTAGTTGCTTGACAGCAGGAGGTTCAATAGCCGAAGAAGTTACACGTCGGATCATTCTTTCATCAGTGGCATTTGAGCATCTTCAAAGACCTCTGTTTGGGCAGCGGAATGTTTGTGTGACAACTAAGATATGAGTGTTTAATGCAGAAGTGATGACAAGTGTTGTATGGAGCAGAAACATGGCGGTTAAAAACAACTATGGAGAGGAAACTAAACAGTTTTCAGTATCAAAAATTGTGGCATATTCTTAACAGCCATTGGTTTGATTTTGTCACAAACAAGGAGATACTTAGACAATCCTGGCAAGTTGCAGTCTTGCACCAGCGATGATAGCAACGATGGAATTATGTCCAATGTGCAGAAGATACACTTTTACAGAAGTTTTGTAGGTCTGAGGTCAAAGGAATCAGAGCATGGGACTGACCACAAATGAGGTTGGAAGATGCAATTTTGAGAGATTTAGGAAGTCTAAATCCTCCGATGCTGAATCACAGGAAGAAGACTTGCGAGGGACCACTGAAGAAAGAAGTCTGTTCTACCGGCTATTCACATCATAGCCATGTGAATCTGCTACTGCTACTGTCAGAAACAGTTTATTTGTTTTAATAAAGGACAGATTACTTGACTGATGGATTACGAGACTGAGTTGTTTAATCTAGTATGCACAGCACAGCCACATCAGTCAGACCAGATGTGGACAGCACCACCATGCATCGACAATAACTCTTTAACCCTCCTCTTCTGTTGCATAAAAAGTACAAATACACATATGTTGCTGGTCACATCTAAAACCCTGCTGTGTATTTACATCATCCACAACCATACAGCATACACACACATCTTTGTTCAGGTGAAACACACAGTGATGCAGTCTCCAAAGTAATTACTCAGTGCTAGGAAGATTGATTTTTATACCAAATCGATAAGGAGCTGAATGTTCAGAATTTGGATCCTCTTAAACCCTCAGCTCACTTCTTTCAAACATACTCACTGGTGGCCTAACTCTGCTCCCACTAAGGTCAATAATATAACTGTCACTGGCTTCAATAGGAATAGAGGTAGGCCAATGCTAACTACTTCTGAAATTCCCGTTCATTATCCTTTGCTTTTCTGCTCCTAGAGTTTCAAAGTTAACAGTGATACTAACTATGGCCCCAAACCTGCATGAATCCTTATGCCCAGAAATCCATAGATTTTTGCCTGCATGGATCTCTACACCCAAAATTCAGTGGGATTCAACACAGGCATAGAAGTCTGTGCATGTAGATCCTGTTGCACAATCAGAGCCCATGAAACAATTTAAATGCCATATAGATCTATGCAGTAGCATGAAGGATATGGTGTAACTATGATTAGGCAGAATGCCAGCTTCCATTTATTTTAGGCCACATTCAATGTTGGCACTAGCCTGGGCCAAGTCATTTGCAGGATGACAAAATATTTTGTTTCAAGACAGGAACTTAGTCTTAACAATTAATTTTGTCAAAAATGAAGAAAATGCTCCATGAAAACAACATTGCTACAGGCTTTATCCCTCACAGACATACAGCATGTTACCAGCTTGTTTGACAAAGAAGTAGTTGGCTGGTCTTTGGATGATAATAATAATAGTTTCTCTTGCAGTTCCCATTTAGGAGACCGGTAATTAATTATTACCACATTTTGCTCTGACTCTAGAGCTACATTAATATTGTTATAATTATGCTCTTGGTACTGTATCAGTTAATGCTTCTGGTGTTTGTCAAGATACACAGTGGCTTAAAACAGCAGATTTCAAAATGACAGAACAGAAATACTGTATCCCAGATAATGTTCCTTTAAAAGAGGCTATCCATCATGTTTCTCATTAGAGTGCAATTTGCTACATTTGTACTGCCATTAAATTACACATTCAGTAGGAGCAGAGTATTCCACTGAGAAATGTTCCTTTGGCTATAGTCCAAAGCAATGTCACAACGGTAACAGGTTGTATTAGCTTTGCCATTTATTAGTCTGTCATTTCATCTGGACAAGCTTGTTTCCTAATCTTTAAGTGCCACAAGTCTTTAATGCTTTGTACAGCTCTAATTAATTCTGTTGCATATTGAAAGAAGATACATACCTGGTTGTACTACACCAAATCCAGGAGGACATTCTGTATGCCTTAAACAAAATTCTAGCTCAAGGTATCTCCCTTCAGTACATTCACAGATGCGGTTCTGTGTACTGTTGCATTCTTGCTTCACATACTGCAGCTCTTTGCACACTATGTTGCAGTACTGGCATTCATCGTTGTTGTTCCAGTCCTCTGCATAGTACTGATCTGGACATGGTGCACATACAGTCTTTTTTGTAGCTGTACAGTGCTGTTTTACATAGGTTCCCGGCCGGCACTGGTCACACATCAGTTGGCGAGATGTTACTGGGTCATAATGGAGATACTTTGGGGGAACGGTTTCTTGAGTTGTCCACTTAACAGAGATATCCAAGAACTAGTAAAAGGAAAATAAAATATTGTTCTCTTTAGTTCTATAATACAGCACAGCCAAAAAAAACCCTACAGTTCTATGTGCTTATGTATTTAATCATGTCTGTCTCTTCAAAGTCATTAAAAAAAGATATACTGCAGCAATATATAAGAACATGAACCAACTTTCCCACTCTCCAGTGGCTACATTATCATAGAAAATTTAATATTTGAAAGAAAAATCAGGCATTCCGTATTACAACTATTAAAATATTCTGAAACCAACAAAGTCCACTCTAACCCTAACCAATTAAATAGCATGATTTTACGGTGATACCCCTCTATTTTCCTGGGTCTATTCATTAACTAACAAATGGAAAATCCCTTAAGCAGTTCTTTGCAGGAGAGGGCTCTTAGGTACTGTAAATGCTGTGGGAACAGGACTGTGGATTTGGATTGTTTTCTCGCTTACACTAGCGTAACTCCAGTGGGCCAAGGAGCAGTGCTTGTTTGCTCCAACCGTGGATCCGACCCACTGATTTCAGTGGAATGGCTCCTGATTTACATTGATGTAAGTGAGAGGAGAATCAGGCCATCTGTATCATGAACCATCATGCACACTTATAGTGCAACAGAAATGATAAATATATTATTGTACTGTTGAGCAATTTTAATTATGCTGTGATAGAAAAAAACTACTAGATTGCACTATTACCAAAAAGGTAGATCAAAATTCAAAGGACACTCCTTTCCTATATTTATTTTTAACAATCAAATAAATGTAGCAGCATGCTTTTTTTAAGTTCCTTTCATTTAATCTAGCCCTGACATTCAGTCACTCCTGTGATAAAATGTAACTGCTATTTAATATCCAACAGCAACACTAAACAATAGTTTTAGACAGATGTGAAGAATGCTGCAGCTAAGTGAAATTGCAGGGAGGATTTAGGAGGGTAGAATGTAATCTCCCAAGATGGAATGCCCCAGAACACTAGGGCTAATGCTTCCTGTCATGGGATCTCACTTTTACGCCTTATCCAAAAGGCACATGCACCTGTAACAATACTAACACTATACTGGGAGCTACCTTATGAATAATCAGTTCAACTTCCTGCAGTCATTTGAAGAATGTCATTATTTTGTCATCTAAATACAATTTTTTTTGCAGTTTCTCCAGTAATGCATCAACAAAATGTATGAGTGTACTTGTTTACTTCCATGCATAAAGTGCTGGGATACACATGATGTCAGTAGGTATGGGTATAGCCCTGGGACCCAGAACACTGCTCCAGCCAAATATTGTGTTCATTGCTACTCTTTTATATATTGTTGGTTTTACAAACGTTATATGAATCGGTTCCTATGTATTACCTCTGTTTGTGGCTATTTGTGGAAAACAAGCACGTGTGTGTTACTGAGGGATTCATCTTCTAGAATGGATTATAATGAGAACTGAATATGAAGCTTTATACCAGGAGAACATTATTTATTTAAAGTATATTTGGCTGTCCAACAGTGGTGCTGGATTGATAGCTCTAGCTCCATAGTTCTCTGTTGATACATAGAACAAATGTAACACAGGCAATGGCAACCCACAAGCTTCTCCACACCATCCCACCACCAACATACCCTTATCCTGACCTTGAAGAGCCATCTCTAGGTATAAGTGGTAGCTCACATTCTATGCCCATTCAGCATTAGCTTCCGTATTGAGGCTTCATTCAGGGGAACCAGATTTGCACTCTACATAAGCAAAACTCCCTCAGGTACGAAACCAAAACTGATATCAATGGGAGAAGTGGACACTTGACCATCACCTGATTATCATGTTGGTTTCCAAACAGCTATTTAATCAAGGGTGCTGGAATAATTTTTATAGTGAGGGTGCTGAGAGCCATTGAACCAAACTGTCAACCCTGTATATAATGGAATCCACTGCAAGCCTGTGGGTGTGGCAGCACCCCCAGCGACCCTAGTTCCAGCACCTATGTATCAGATTGTACCGACTTTTGGTCACCGCTGCTTTGTTAGGGGTCAGAAGGCTTTCTCTGCCTCCCCTGGTTTACGCAGTCCTCCATTAGGAAATTATGGAAGTGCAGCACACATGGATGGCACATGAACCCCCCATTCAGGGAGGCTAGCCCCATGCCCCTCCCATTACACCAAGACCCTGCCCCCACTCCATCCCTCCACTCTCACCTGCTGGGGCCAGAGGAGCCCTGGCCAGCCTGCCCAAGCCACCCTGGCCCGTGCACCCAAGCTGCCCCGAGCCCCGGCTGGCCACCCTGCTCGAGCCACCCTGGCCCACCCACCTTCCCAATCCACCCTGGCCCACCTGCCTGTCCGAGTCCTGGTTGTCCAGAGGAGCACTGAGCCCCACCACAGGCCGGCCTTGGGGCCATGGCGGGAAGCATTAGAGGAGGTTTGGGGAGGCTTAGCCTCTCCCAGCCTCCATTATGTGCTGCCCATGGAAGCATAGCTTTCATAGGTTCATTCATAATTTTAAGACCAGAAAGGACTATGAGATCATCTCGTCTGACCTCCTATATAACACAGGGAATAGAATTTCACTCAGTTACCCTTTCATTGAGCCCAATAAACTGTGCATGACTAAAGCCTGTGTATTTCCCTCGGGGTTTAGAGAGCACGACTCCTTTAAAACCTGAGGCAGAGGAAGGCTTAGTTGTTCCAAAGGGAGGGGAGTTACGGTAGGGAAAGCCACAGGGGAGTGTGTGTTTCTGGAGCTCCAGACAAGAGCCCCAAATTGAGCAGGCCCTCACGGACAGAAGCAGCTGAGAACCAGCCTGAAGCCTGGGAGGGACAGAGCAGCCGACCAGGGATGTCCCAGGACAGGAACCAGGAGGAACACTGTGACAAGAAGGAATCACCTGAGAAGGCCAAACCAAAGCCAGACCCAGTATCACTGTCACCCAGCGCTGCATGGGACCGTGAGTACTAGGGCTTGTGACCTTGTGTTGGGAATAAGGAAGGAAGTTATAGCTAGTTAAGTGGGGAGGTTGTCGCGCTGTGTGGGTTTGTGCAGAGCAGTAGAAGAGGGCACCGGAGGGGGTTGCTGGGGAAAGTTTACTGGTGCAGAAGATGACCAGGAAGACCCACTGCTGGACTGGAACTCTGCCCAGGATTCCTAACATTTGAATCTAGATGCAGTGCTCAGTGTCTATCCTTTTATATTGTGGTACCACCAGCCTGATGGGTCCTCGTGTTAGATGTAACTCTGTTTTACTGTTCCCCCTATCTTTTTCCCCTGTTGTTTTTCTCCATTCATCCCTCACTAAAAAAATAAAGTATTTCCCTTTCCTATATTCATTGTACTATTCCACTGTAGTGTGTGTGTGTGTATTTACTCTGGGGGATTTGGAACAGGTGTTTCTGGGGTGGAAGCATAGGTACTGGAACTAGGAGTTGAAGTGGTTTCCATCAGATACAGGGTTTATAGTTTGGTTCAATGGTTCTCAGCACCCCCACTATACAAATTGTTCCAGCACCTCGGAGTGGAAGGGAGTTTCCCTGCTGCATTCCTACGCGTGCCTTTTCTTGGCTGTAGCTGCCCGCAGAGCGGACTCCATGATGGTCACAAGCATGCTATAGTTACACGTGTCTTCCAGAAAGGCATTCAGTCTTCATCTGAAGACATAATAAGAAGGAGAATCTACCCCTTCCCTCAGTACTTTGTTCCAATAGTTAATCACACTCACTGTTAAAAATGGGTGCTTTATTTCTAATTCGAATTTGTCTTGATGATTTACAGCTCTATTTTTCTTAAATGTCTGTATCTGATTCACAGAAGCTATTTAAAAAGAGGGTGTAGTACATTTTTGAAAAATGAATTGCTTTTCACTGATGAGCCACATACCCACCCTTGGTAAACCTCTGACTATTACTCTAGTAAGAAAAAAGCCTTGATAATCTCATAAATCGTGGCTGTTAACAGTCCAAGATTCCTTTTAGGGTTTGTTTTTCTCTTCATCAGACAGCTCATTTAGCAAGAATGAAACCACCCTCCTGAATATCCTAAACACTTGCATGGGCATACACAGCACATTAGAGCAGCATTTGTCAGACTTCAGTGTGAGGTGGAGAAACTGAAATGACAATTCTAAGCCAAATGCTGTAATTTAGATGCTTATGGAGCTCTGAGAGCTTCAGATAGTACTCAGTGCAGATGGGATGCTGGCATTATGTGAAAATTATTATGCAGCTTGAATGGAAATTACAGCAGGTCCTGGGTACAGAATATCTCTACACTGTAATGCATCTGAATGCGTCCATAAAAGACAAGCCATCTCTTACTGCAGTTGTAGAATTCTAGCGCTTACCATTCATTCTCTCTTTGTGCACACAGAAGCACATTTCCCAGAGTGCTCAGCACCCAGGAGAGCAGGATTTGGCCCATTGTCACTAGCTGCCGATTTCCACAGAAGACCACATAGGGGAGGCAAGCATGAGATTTTGTTGTAGGGGTTGGGGCAGTTTTTCCAAAGAGCTCAGCTCCCATAATCAGGGCAGATGGCAGGGGAGACAGTGAGCAAGAGAGGGGGCACTCACTGCCTTACAGGATCTGGTCCTAAATGATGCAACTCATTAAAAATTATAAGCAAATTATTCCAGCCAGGTTCAGAGGGGAGTTAAAACAAATATAGCTTTTGGGACCACCGAGGTCCATTCTGGTGGGGGTAAAAAAACCAAACAGACCTGTGCATGGGTGAATCTACTCATTTGAATCTCTACCCTGGTAAGCACAGATACCTATGTAATATTGTAGTGGAGCAGCACCCATAATAATCTAAATGTGGATATAAAAGAGAAAGAAGACCATTCAGCAGGCCAAGTTGTTTGTTTGCTTGTTTGTTTTAAAAATAAAAAAACATCACAGGCACTAGGCAATATTCTTCTTCTATTCCTTGAAACACACCTTGTGCAGATGTATAAATGAAATATTTCAGACTGTCGCTCATTGGCTCACCCTTAAGTACATAGTACCATGCTATTCTGTTTCATTAAAGGTTTTTAAGTAACATTACAGGTATAAATCAAATTTGTGTCTCAATGTTCTAGCAGATATTAAACTTAGTTTGAACCCAGTGCCATGTTATTCATCCATACATTCACAGAACATCATTCCCATGTCTCATTGACCTTTACCCACGGTTCTGTAGGCCCAGCAAAATGACCCCTTAAGACTGAGGCAAGGAAATCTATTGTTCAGAGGAATATCTTCAACTTAAGATACAACACACTTAAGATACAACTTAAGATACTTTTGGCATTCTGGTCAGAACTGTGTAAACTGAAGGCCTAATGTTAAGCTCCTGAATCCACAGTTAGGGTGTCTACCTGAGTTTCAGAAGTGTTATAGAAGAATGTGCAGAAAGGCACTACACAGCATTATTATTATTTATTATTTGTATTAGAAGAGTGCCCAGGAGCCCTACTCATGAACCAGGACCCCAGTGTGGCAGGTGCTGTTCAAACACACAACAAAAACACAGTCTCTGCCCCAAAGAGCTTACATTTTTCTGCATCTGCTTGATTTTGGGTCATTCCTAACTTGGGTGTGCATGGTAATCTATATAGCAGATGCCCCCCCCCCCCCCGCCCCCCACCCAGGGACTAAGCCTATTCCTCATTCAGGCAAAACTCCTATTAATGTGAAAGGCCTGTGGCTAGAATAGGCTGAAAGAAAATATTAAGCACCTCACCTCCACCCATAAGAAACAGGCATTTTAGACTAAATGAAAGCACAGCCTCAGTTTTTGGGCTGGTGGCCTAAACAGAAAAAACAGTATATTGAATTAACTATATCGATGAGCCAGAACTTCAGTTGGAGTAAATGGGGCATAGTTCCACTGATGTTAGTGAAGCCCATTGACACTAGCTGAAGATTTGCAGCCCATCATCTTAACTCCAGAGATAAGTTTGATGTATTTGCAAAAAGAACGAGGAGTACTTGTGGCACCTTAGAGACTAACAAATTTATTTGGGCATAAGCTTTCGTGGGCTAAAACCCACTTCATCGGATGCATGCAGTGGAAAATACAGTAGGAAGATATATATACACAGGGTACATGAAAAAATGGGTGTTGCCATACCATTTTTTCATGTTCTCTGTGTATATATATCTTCCTATTGTATTTTTCCACTGAATGCATCCGATGAAGTGGGTTTTAGCTAACAAAAGCTTATGCCCAAATAAATTTCTTATTCTCCAAGGTGCCACAAATATCCTCGTTCTTTTTGCTGACACAGACTAACACGGCTGCTACTCTGAAACCTGTCACCATGCAAGGCTTTGATATGTTTGTCATCTGAAAAAACACAGTAAGTTGACAGACTGAAAACCTCTTGTTTGAATGCCTATTGGTGAAAATGTGTCCTACCCTGAGCAAAGATTTTAGAGTATTTTAGATTTTAGATGGCATCAATACTGCAATTGAAAGTCTTTTAGGAGGATTTTAAGTAGGAGGAAACAGAGCTTTAGTTAGGTTTTTTTTTAAAGTTAGACTTTGGACCTTTTACCGTTTCATGGCACTCTAAATACTAACGGTAAAATTCTGCACTTTTAAACTATTATAAGTCTATTGACTTCAATACAGTTTCACTGAGAGCAGAATTTGGCACTAGATCACATTAACTCATGACTACTTAACCACCAAATCCAAAACAGGCACGTTTTACTTTGAAGAAAAAAACAGTCTGTCTTGAATTTATGTAAGTGAGTCAGAAATAATGGTTAAGAAAACTATAATAAATGGGCATCCAGTTAATCCCTTACTCATTGATTCATACACTTTAAGGCCAGAATGGACCATCATGATCACCTAGTCTGCCCTCCTGCACATTGCAAGCCAGAGAACCTCCCCCATCCACTCCTGTAATAGACCCTACAGGCACTGCACAAGGAGTCTACCGTAACCAGTTATGCCCCAAATCATGAACTCAACAGTTAGCCTCAACCTTTGTACATATAACGACTATCACTTTCAATCACAATTGCCATTCAATGCTACTACCAGACACAGGCTCTGAAAAAACAGTACTAAAGAAAAACATAGCAGAGGAAAAAAACACTAAAAACACTGGACTTAGTCTTTGCAAGTACTTTGTTGGATCCTTGCGAATCCTTTCAAGATTCCCCTGATTTCTATGCCCAGATTTAAAACCCCCCTGGCCACCAAAATTCAGACCAAGCAGTGCTGGACAAGACTCCTTTCATTAGTAGTCATGGCTCCCCATCTGCCATCCAGAAGATTGATGCAAAGTGCCGCATCTCCCTTCCAGGGGCACACAACCATGGCTGGCCCAGACCCTCATCCAACTCCCACTGAAGTCAATGGAAAGACTCCCCTGGACTGAGGAGTGGAAAACTAGGACCATGAATGGGACCAATATTTACTGCACAGAAAATCAGGGCACTACCTGAAAACAGCCAACCGGACACAGCAACTTAGGACTGATCCTGTAGGGTACTCCCTGAACTCCCCCAACACCCTCTGAAGTCAATGATACTGAGTACCTTGTGGAACTGAGCCCTTACACCATAACTACAAACTCAGCAAGTGGACAAATGTAGAGCAACAGATGGTTTGTTACAGATTAAAGTCAACAGAGGTTATTTCTCAGTGTGCTGGAACTTAAGGCTCAATTTAAACAAAAAACAAAAAAAAAATTCAATTCTGAAATGATACTGGTAAAAAAAAAATTTGTACACCAAAAAAATCTCATGCCATATGCATTAGAAAAAGAACAATATCCACTCACCTTGTGGGTGAAATTCAAATTGATCTCTGATGTCATATCTTAGGTCCAATCCTATGAAGGTTCCTATTGGACCCTAAAGGTCCAATCTTGCTAAGAGGTGCTAAACATCGCACAGAATTTAATCTCTTCCAAGAAGATTTGGGATCAATCTTAAAGACTTTCATATAATTTTTTAATTGATTAATGGCATGAAAAATAATGAAGTAATATATGATTCTTTAGCCATAATTGATATGCCCAGAAACCCTCTAAGGTCTATGTCTAACTTAGATGATTTTTTAAACAAAATTTCAAATAGTTCTATCTTTATGTATGGTTTGTTTAACATATTTAATGCCTTTAACAAATCATTCAAAATTAGTTACAGAAGACTAAAAAGCAATCCTTTGGCAGTGCCACTCAACACATGGGCCTAGAACAACATTTTTTCTCACACACTTTACATCAATCTGCACAAAGAAGTCAGAGGATCTGCCAAATGCAACAACAGACAGTTTTTTTTTTCTCTGAGCCTTTAGAAGAGGCTTTAGAAAGAGAAATAAAGTGATCTTATTACTTTATTTCAGACCTTGGGCATGCAAAGTAGTACACACCCTTTCCTTTTATCTTCAAATGTAAGACAAATAACTGCTTGCTTTTCTCTGTTAAATTAAAAATGAAATACAGCAAAAATATTGCAAATACAGCAAAATCATTCAAGCATCATTCCCTTAAATCACTTTGCTGGGAGAAAGAAAAGTAGCTTTTCAGAGTATGAAAATATTATTATTTAGCTTGGCTTTGTGGTTTGGGTAGCAGACCATAGGAGAATGTTTAATTTACTGAAAGAGATAAATCTGTTTCTGTTTTGTATTCCAAGTCCATCCTGAAGCATATTTTCCTACTTGATAAATTATGATTCAATTTCACTTTGTCAAAAATGTTGCCAGTGTTTGTAATGGATGCAAAGTAGAAAAAGTGCAGAGAAGGGCAACTCAAATGATTAGGGGTTTGGAAGATACGGGTCCCATATGAGGAGAGATTAAAGAGGCTAGGACATTTCAGCTTGGAAAAGAGGAGACTAAGGGGGGATATGATAGAGGTATATAAAATCATGAGTGATGTGGAGAAAGTAGATAAAGAAAAATTATTTACTTATTCCCATAATACAAGAACTAGGGGCCACCAAATGAAATTAATGGGCAGCAGGTTTAAAACAAATAAAAGGAAGTTCTTCACACAGCGCACAGTCAACTTGTGGAACTCCTTGCCTGAGGAGGTTGTGAAGGCTAGGACTATAACAGCGTTTAAAAGAGAACTGGATAAAATCATGGAGGTTAAGTCCATTAATGGCTATTTGCCAAGATGGGTAAGGAATGGTGTCCCTAGCCTCTGTTTGTCAGAGGGTGGGGATGGATGGCAGGAGAGATCATTACCTGTTAGGTTCACTCCCTCTGGGGCACTTGGCATTGGCCACTGTCGGTAGACAGGATACTGGGCTGGATGGACCATTGGTCTGACCCAGTACAGCCATTCTTATGTTATGTTCTAATGTTCTTAGAATCTCAGAATTCTGCGGCTTTGCTTTTCAGAGTATTTGAATGAAGTGAAAACAGAGGGCTAAATCATGCCATCAATTCCTAAACAGAACTCTCAATTGAAATCAATGGGAAGGTCCTGCTTAAAGTTTAGGGGCACAATACAGCCTATAGTATTGAAATACCTGAAATGACATTAAAGAGCCTTCACGCTACTAATAGTTTAATGAATCAAAACAGCACATAGTGAATTGCCAAACTGGATCAGATCAATGGCCCTCTAATCCTATTATCCTGTCTTTGGCAGTATGCAAAATTTTTCAGACTGGGGAAGGGAATGGGGGGAGAATCCTGTCACCTGGCTAACTGAGATACTAAAAGCATGGGCCTAAACTTTCTCACTTTCCTTACTACTAAATCCTAATTACTTCAAAGACTTCATTGGGACTACTCACCTCTGAGTAAATTCAACAGAATTTGACCCCATGGGCAAAATTTATTTTCCTGAATTCCGCTCATGATTATCTCATACTCTGAAGCAGGAGTCTTGACAGACCTTGTACATTTTATCTCACCTGTTGTAACTGCAGGTGCTATTCTTATTTATAGATATATCTAGTACTTTTCAAATCTTGCTGAGCTTTTTATCCACAAAATATCTTATGGTGGTGAGTCCTCAGGTTTCATTATACATTGTGTGAAAAGTCTTGTATCCACTTTAAATTTACGTCACAGCCTTTTTTCATACAAACTTCACAGGGATTGCAAAAATCTCCTTTCCACTGTATATTAACCTTTTTGTTAGAAACTGGAATACCTTTACCAGTGCAGGCAAACAAAGAATGATTGATATCTTAGTCCATCTACATCATTAAAAAATGAACATCAATTACCTCCCAACACTATCTGTGATACCACAGGTTATCGACTGCTCTAAAAAAAAAAATCTGTGGTGTCTCAAATACTTGTATGTTTACTTGTTAATAGGAACTATGTTATGTTTCCTATGGGCCTGATCCTGAATGATGCCAAGTAACCTCAACTCCGAAGACTTCAATGGAAACTAAAGGCAGTGGACACCTCAAAGTATCAAGTTCTAAGGAGGTAATTGTTAGATCTGTACAGACATGTGGTCTTGCTTTGTGCAAAATGTTCCAGGCTTTCTTTCTTGTGGGATTGCACCTCTTGATTGTTATTTTTTTGGGGAGTGTTATTAATCCAAAAGTGAAACCCATCTGAAATCACCAAGCTTGACTTGTTTTGCCATGAAATACTTGTAAAATGACTGAGCTTTGCATGCTTTCCACCCAAAGTCCTAATTCGTCATGGGTGCACTTGAACCTCAGCCCAAACTCAGCAAACCTTTTGGCAAACAAAGGCTGCGTTTCAGGTGTGCAATAGAAGCTAAAACCAAGCAGGTTTTATCTGGTTTGGGGTTTCTTTATAAAGATTTTTCACAACTCCATCATCATCATCTTTTTTTTTTTTTTTTTTTAACATAAAGGGCTTGGACCCTTTGGAGTTACGGGGATGTTTTCTGATTGCAATGGGAGCAGAAGCAGTCCCAGAAAGCACTCAACAGCCTAAACTCGATGTTGAATTCTTCATCGAATCTAACTGCTGCATATTCAGTACAGTATTCTCCACATCTGGAAAAATGCAGAAGATACCCTTAAACTGCAAATGGAATTCAACAGCTATATGACAAGTATATGTATATATCAATTAACAGAGCCTTCCAGCTCATCACAGGATCAGACCCTAATTGCATAAACTGAGATCTCTTAATTATTGAATTGTCCAACTTAATCTTTTAGAAAGATATCTAGCCTATACTTTTTTCCCTTTTACATGAGAGGGAGTAGGCTGGTGGTTAAAGCACAAGGCTGAGAACCTGGAGATCTGGTTCGTCTCTCTGTCTCAGTCATACACTTGCTATATTAACCCAGGCAAGTTATTTAGGGTACACATTTTCAAACTTTGTTACCTAGTTCACTTGAATGAAAGGTGCATGTGCTCAGCACCTCTGACAACCAGGCACTTATTTAGATACTGTAGCTAAATATGAATGTAGGTGCTAACTATAGGCACCAGTATTTGAAAGATGTGGATCTTAACCTTTGGGCTGGTCCACACTAAGTTCCCAGTTCGAACTAAGATACGCAACTTCAGCTACGTGAATAACGTAGTTGAAGTATCTTAGTTCGAACTTAAAGGTACTTACCGCGGGTCCACACGCGGCAGGCAGGCTCCCTTGTCCACTCCGCCTACTCCTCTTGTGGAGCAGGATTACCGGCGTCGACGGCGAGCATTTCTGGGATCGATTTATCGCGTCTAGACAAGACGCGATAAATCGATCCCAGAAGATCGATTGCTTGCCGCCGAACCAGCGGGTAAGTATAGACGTACCCTTTGTCTCAGGGCTGTCTACATGGCAAGTTACTGCGCTACAAGCCAGGGCATGAATCTCTAGCACACCGGTTTGCCACACACTACCTTGCTATGTGGACACTGCTACAAGGGCTGTGCTATGATCATTTCAGAGTGTGTTTTAATGTACTGCTACTTCAAAGCGTGGTACTCTAGCTGCACTCAGGGACTTTCACTGCACTGTGGCAGGGTCCACACAGGACATTACACAAGCCAGGATATGAATCTACAGCACACCAGCTTACCGCTCAGTAGCTTGCTGTGTAGACAAGACCTCAGTTTCTTAGGCTAGGTCTACACTACCCGCCTGAATCGGCGGGTAGAAATCGACCTCTCGGGGATCGATTTATCGCGTCCCGTTGGGACGCGACAATCGATCCCCGAATCGGCGCTCTTACTCCACCAGCAGAGGTGGGAGTAAGCGCCGCCGACAGAAAGCCGCAGAAGTCGATTTTGCCGCCGTCCTCACAATGGGGTAAGTCGGCTGCGATACGTCGAATTCAGCTACGCTATTCACGTAACTGAATTTGCATATCTTAAATCGACTCCCCCCTGTAGTGTAGATGTACCCTTAGTCAGTGAAATGAGGTATGTAGCCTACCTTACAGAGCTTTTGTTTCGTCAGTATTTACAAATGTACACCTTTACTTTAAGAATTGTGGATAAAGTCTCTCTGGAAGTCTGAATTAGTATTATTCCATTTTCAGCTGTCTGAACAGACAGACAGCTGCTCTTGGGTTTGACAAATAGTGAACTTCAGAGCTACGATTCACAATCTCTGTGAAGATGAGGAAGTGAAGGGGGGAAAAAAACCAACCAACAGAACATCTCTGGAAAGATACATCAGATCTGCAAATCATGTATTAATCTCTAGTTAAAGTTACCCATCTTATAGTGACAGCAGAATTTCTGAGATAACCTAAACCTATGTCATGGGTATGAATTCATGTCATGGATACATGCAGCCTCTACACTGAATAGAATTACTACTACTACAAACATAGTATTCTTCCAGGAAGATGACATGGTGGGCAATGTAATCTCTTTTACTGGACCAACTTCTGCTCCTGACAGAGATAAGCTTTTGATCTTGCACAGAGCTCTTCTTCAGGAAGATGGTGAGTTAGTAGCAATCCTATTCAATGTAGAGGCTGAATCATGACCAAAGAGAAATATAAATGAGAAAGCATCAAAATTGCTACAGTAGATTAAAACAACAGCTCTAGTTTAAAGTCACAGCAATTTCTTCCAAATGTTCTCCTGGTAACTTCAGTGTTCTATTTTTAACAAACAAACAAAGTAATAAAAAAAGAAAAGAAAAGAAAACTCAAACCCTAGAGGGCTGCAAAGCCATGGCTGCCTATACATGACAGGCACACCAAGAACAGGGTGTCATATTAGAGATCCAAAATAGCAGAGAGAGAAGTCAAATTTAGGAGATGGGATAAAGTGGAGGATTAGAAATAGGATACGGTAACAACTTTTTGGCATTTTTTCACATTCCTTGGTGCGTGAATGTCTGTTGGTGACATCAGTGCTGCTCTAAAATGAAGATCAAGTTTAATTTAATTGTAAATTGTTATTTTAGAAAATGTACCAGTTTATTATATTACCGTCAACTAGGAATCTATTACATTAAAATGTTTAAATGATACTACATTATGACAAACAGATAGGAAGGCAAGTTGGTAACAAGTTATTGCTGACATTCCACAATTAACTTCCTGTGCATTTATATAAACAAAAAAGGCTTAATACTATAAGGTAAGGGTTTTAGTCTCACATTTCAATTTGCTGACCATAAACATAACAATTTTTGTTTTTCCTCCAGCCCCCATTAATTACTTCGGTTTATTTTTCAAAAAACTCTTTCAGGAAATTCTACCCAAAGTAATACACATGCATTACTCATCAGTGACTGGAAATCTTGTAATTTGTTTTACATGCATATACACACACATGCATTTTAAAGAGCTTTTAGAATAAGTGTAACTCAGTTCTAACTCTATCAGAGATTACCTGGACATTAATGCACAATACTTGCTAAGACAGTCTAGAAAAGTTACTGTATATGAATATGTAATAGTCCATTTTTATAACAACCAAGTACTATTTAAATATTTATTACACAGTAGAAGTTTGTACACATTTTAAAAATTGATGTAATGCAATTTTAACTTCCAAACAGCTAAATAGATTAAACAACATTTTAAAAGGTTTGTTGCAGTGCTGAGACCACCAGAGGTATACATAGAGCAATTTATATATATATATAAAATATAAAAATCCACCAACCCACTAAAAGCAGGGGCTTACAAGATACCTGCTGCCGCAGCAATGACATTTCCTGCACTGACATGAGGGACACTGCTACTAATTCATCATATGTTTGTGTATACAAAGCAAAATTGAGCTGTTTAGAAAGTCCTAAAGCAAGAATGTTCTCCCAAGACCTGGAGATACTGATCAGCATTAGTGCAATAATAACCAACACTGACTAGGAAGATTGGGCAAATATGGAGTTTTAATAAGTCATAAAAGAAACATCCCCAGCTAAAAATCCATTGCCAGCTAATATATTTCATGCTAATACAAGAGTGATGTGAGCCTGGTAAGACACGGGAAGAGTAAGACAGGAAGGAACATGAATGCAAAGCAAATGATGCCAATACCTTATGCGATTAAAGGATCTGCTTTTCTCCTGACGCTGGACGCGTCCGTCCCAGTTTAAATCTTAACTCAAAAGCCCCCTGTGATGAACCTGAACAAGTTTACCAGCATGAAGAGCAAACGAAAAAGCGAGGGAAGAGTGGATCTGCAGCCTGACCTCTCAGGGCAGCCCCAGCCATCCAAAGGCTCCTATCTACCTCAGCGAAGGGACTTACCACAAGCGTGCAGCACAGGAACTTGTTCATTGTGGTCGGTGTGAGAAACCTCAGGGAGCTGGGACGCTAGACAGGGAGTTAGTGAAAGCTCCGGTCTCCTAGCAGCCTGCTGCTGACATCCCCCCAACATGAAAGGCACGGTATATATATAGCCCCTGCTCCAACAGGAAGCATTAGCTCAGCTTTGATCACTCATTCCCTGTCCATCACCCAACTTTTTTTTTAAGGAACTGTAAAACTTGATGACTTAATGGGACCCTTTCAGAGCTCACCACAGGCTGGAAAACGTAGGAGGGAGTGTCAGGGGCTGGCCTCTGACGGGCGGTGTCTGCTGGCTGCCTGCCTTGCCCTCTCTCTCTAGGGAGGGGGAGTCACTCACCTTCAGGCAGCGCAAGGGCGAGTCATCGGCGGCCCTGGGCTAATAGGAGACAGGTTTAAAAATATCTCCTCCGTCCAGCCCCCGGTGCAGAGACCTATAGCGCTTTGCATCTGCTGGTGCAACCTTCCCAAAGCTGTGGAGGACAGGGATCCTGCAGGGCAGGGACCTGGCTGCCCAGTGACTTGCTGCAGTGCAGAGGGTGGATAGGGAACCAGGGGACTCCACTGAGCTCCCCTCCCTTCTAATGCAGGAAAGTAACAAGCCACCTCATCTCTCCCCATCCACCCTGGTTCGCTTTGCGGGGGGCCTCAGCGGTGATTTTCCTGGGCTGTGAGGTGGATGGGCCGCCTGCAGGTGTAAAGGTCTCTTCAGCCCCTAGGATACAGGGGAAGGCAGCACAGGGGGGCTTTGCAGAAGGCGTGGGGGAGTGCAGTAGTGGTGGAATTATTTCCTAGCTGTACAGGGCTTGGAACGTGCAGAAGTTCCAAGGATAATGATAATTCTTCCTATAAGTGATTCTAGCCAGAAAGGACAAAGACATTCATAATCTGAAAAAAAACAAAGGCGTCAGCTGTGGAACCCTTACACTGGCAAGCACTTGCTCACAGGACTAGCCCCATTGAAGTCAGTGGGGGTCAGCACTCATTCAAAGTGAGCCTTGGTCTTTTCTTCACTACATTTGACTGAAATTGAAATAGATGGCAGGGTACGTACATATGTGGGTTTTTTTCTGTAGGCACCATAAGCCCCATCCTGCCTTCCTTGTGTGCCCCAAACTTTTGGAGAACTCCCAGGAGCTCCCATTGCTTAGTACCTCTGGAAACCAGGGCAGTTTTGCATGCACAAAGAATGCAGGATCAGAGCCAATTGGAACTAAGAAGATTTCCCTTAAAAAAAAAAAATAACCGGCAGGAAGTATATGTCCTTCCCGAAACCTGTAGATATTGTGAAAGGGGGAAAGAGTGGGGCTAAATTCTTACACCAGAGACGAGAAATTGGCAAATTTCTTTGATGCCTTGGTTTTAAGTTTCCCTACTTAAATTGGAGATTGTGGTGAAGATTAATTATTTAATGTTTGTGAAACTTATTGAGATGAAATCTTAGTCTTAAAGGTGCTAGAGAGATGCAAAATACTGTTATTCTTCACTCATGCTGACTACTGAAGCACCAAGCCTGTCACTTTCCTTAGGGCCTGTTTAACGTGAATGGGAATTTTGCCATTGACTTTGGGGAAAAAGTTTCAGCTCTTTAGATCCTAAGTCTTTGGTATGCCCTCTGCCCCCTTCTAGCAGGATCACTTTTTCGAAGTGTTCCAGTTTTCTCATTCTGTCCCTCCATAAAATACACAAAGTCCAAAAATATTTTGGCGAGGACTAAAATATAATAGCTTTCAAATGCTGGGAGTAAACAGTGAATCTAAATCAAACCCATGATCCATACCCCAAACTTTTGGGGGGGAACTGGGGTAGAATCCATACCTAGGTATGGATTGACATTTCACATCTCTCTCTTTGTAATGGACCAAAACTTCATATATGGACACTCCAACTTTGGAGTGTTTGAAATCCGGATACCAATTTGGCTCTGAATTTTGCAGCTTTGCCCTATTGATAGTTGGCGCACAGAATTGTGGGGAGTTGGCAAGAACCTGGGGAGGTGAAAGCTTGCACACTGTGTGACAAAAGCTCCTAAGCAGGAAAGGCATTTACACTAAGTAATATAACAGAAGTGACCACTTTAACAGAACAAAGAAAGTGTATCTGAATCCTTCTGCACACATGCAGGAACCATTTCCTAGCAGACATTTTGCCATGATGTTATTAAATTAGAAATCAATATCCTCAATTACCCCCTTCAACACCTGATATATGGTGTAAAAATCTGAGGAACTTGAACGAACGATGATTTGTTTGTAAGTGACCGTGGGGAAATTGGAAAAAGGGGAACAGAAACCATGGCACTGAGAAGAGAGCAAATGCTTCTGTTATTTAGCCATGTAAGAGCTAATTGATGATTTATGCACCAGGAAGGTGTGTTGCAACGATTCCTGTAAAATTTTGCTTTTAGGGGTTTCTATTCCCTTAACACATGTATTATCATGTACTAGATCTATATTTTAACCTACATGTTGGCAAGGCACTCTGGACCAGATCCACAGCTGATACATGTTGGCCTAGTTCTGACTTCAGAGGAGCTACACACTGATTCACACCAGCTGAGGATCTGCCCCTAAATTTCTTCTGGAAAACAATATTTTTTAAAATGGGCTATATTCAGCCACATAGGCCAGCTGCGCCAGAGAGGGGGGCTTCACAGAGAAGCCAATTTTAAGCCATAATTTCATAGCAGCCTCTCCAGCACCAGCGGCCTACGACAGGAACTATGGCTATGTCTACACTGTAATCAGGAGGTGTGGTTGCAGCTTATGTAGGCATACCCAGGCAAGCTTTGATCTAAGGGTGGTTTGTTTGTATGTGATAGTGGAGAAGCTGGAAAAGGGTAACAGAAACCCTAGCACTGAGAGGAGAGGACAGGACGCTGTGTACATGCTTGAGCAGCCAGCCTCTGCCACCACCCATGCTACCACAGCTACACCGCTATTGTTACTCAAGCTAGCTTTGATCTAGTTAGAGGAACGCCATCTCAGATATGTCTACGTGTACTGCAATCACACCTCTTTATTGCAGTGGAGACATACCTTAAATCTGGACTGCTCCCCATCCCAACCAGCCTCACTTTAGCCCTTCCTGGCTCAGTCCTGCCCACTTTGGGGATTTTATCATTTAGTTCTGAGCATCCCAGTGAAGCAAAGGCTGCAGGAGGCTTACACTGCTGAGTCCCCTCTCCTGGTTGTGGACAGGAACCCATGATGTGAGTTCGCCCTATGTCTTGAAGGTGGATGAAGTTTACTGCTCCCAACTGAGAAATGCAAAGCACCAAACTCATATTTAGCTCCAGCCTATGACATACTTACTGTTAGTATGAGAGTAACAGAACAGTGTAACCTGATTTCAATGTAATGTTTTTTCTGCTTTATGGACCTGAATGAAAACTCACTGAAGTCAGTGGGAATTTGGGGAAGTTCTATGGCCTGTGCAATATAGAAGGTCTGATTAAATGATCACAATGGTCTTAGAATCTATGAATCTGTGAATCGTTTCACTTACTTCAGTGAGTATCTTCTCATCTCTAGCTGTCTGCCATGAATACTCAGTCTCTATGGCCCAGGTCCTCAAAAGTAATTAGGGTCCCGGTCCCTACTGACTTCAGCAGAAATGAAATCAATGGGAGGTAGACAACTACATCCCTTTGAGGATCTGGGCCCATCCCAATAAAATGACAAAGCCAATAGGAGCTAATGCAAATGTATACTTACTAATATAGCTTAGAATACATACAGTTTATTGTTCAGCACCTATCAGGGTTTTTCTAGGGATGAAAGTCTCTTGTGCCATGTAACACACTAGCACAAAGTTTAAAAAAACATTAAAAAAAAACTGTTTAGCTTAAAGTGTGGTTATGGTCTGAAAAGTGACCATATAAAAATGGCATCTTTTTCCTCAAAAGTTCTGCTCCCTCTGTGTTTTCAGAGTCAGATCTGCTGACGTTAGTGAAAAATGTTTTTACTATGTTTCTACTCCCATTATCATTGAAAACCTAGCACAATTTTGAGTGAGGGAGCTGGATTCTCTTTGAGGTCACTGATTCTCCCCAGAATTAATGGGGCCAAAGTCTGCCTATTTTGGCCAGGGGCAAAGGAAGGCAGCATTTTGCTGACAGAATCTCTTACAGGTGGTGGTGCACGAATCAGAAAGCTTTAACTTTTGGATCTCAAGGTGAGACCGTGGCTGGTAAGGGGGAAAAAAATCTTTATACCTGAGCATATTTGATCTGGAAAGCATGGACCAACAATAAATACAGAATCCCACGATGCCATTTTTAGAGTCGCTTTTCAGAGCAGAACTACAAGGTCTAAACTGCAGTTAGAATGTTTTCACAACTGCCTTAGCACATTCCCACTTTGCCTTTGGGAATTAATTAAGATGTGCTTTGCAATGCATGGAATCATATTACAAGGTAGCAAACCCTGTAATAAAGACTTGTCCACATGACAACCAAACTGCTTTCAGCAGTGTTTTACAAGTATCATGTTTGTGACCACATCCCATAGGAGGGTGTTTGAACAGTTTTAAAATTATTTTTAAAAGTTAATTGCTTTTACTTTACTTTCCTTAAAACAGTTTAAAAGTTGTAGGATGAAAAGAAGCTTACACATTAAGATTTCCTCTTTCTAGAAATAAGTTTAACATCTTCAGTTTGCATAGAAAGAAACCTAAGTAGTTCTTACAGGAAAAATGGCTGGTTTCCATTAAAAAAGTAATCAATAAACAATTATGCAGGGAGCAGGAACTATGGAGAGAGCAGGAAGAAGTAATTGCAAGGGTTGTATCAATACATAAAACTTCTATATTTCATGTTAAAGAGTGAAATCTGTTGCTGTTGTATGTTTTGCTCTAGAATGGTGTGCTTCGAGTGGGATAGCAGTTTATTGGATTAGTAGTAGTCATAGACCCAGTATCCAGTATTTGTCTTTCCATAGCTCTAATTCTCAGTATTTGTATTACTATTTTGTATGTTATGATTGTTATAAATCTATTTTTCTTCCTGTGCATCATTATAATAACTGGGTCTATAAATGGATTTGCTCTTTAAGCCTGTCTGCTATCTGGAAAAATTCAGAAGTCAAGACCAGTGACTCGGTGCTGGTAGGTGAATGTTGTGACCTTGAGTCATCTCAGGATCTCAATGAGATATTTGTTGAGTTCAATCAACAAACAGTGGGAAAATTCTGGCTTCAAGCACAGGACTTGCTGTTCAACAGAGATTACATTTAAAAGACACCAAGAGCTTCACCAGTAATAGATTTATGTCCAGTTAAGGAGGGAGGATCTCAAACGGATACATTGTGGAAAGCAAGCATAATAGTAGCTGCAAGAAGAGAGCAATTTGGCATTCTACCGAGCCATTAGGCTAATCCCTTAAAAATGAACAATTCTGCTAAAGTTATAATAGGTGTTGGTGATCTGAAATGTCCAAGAAGAACTTTCAAAATGGAGCACTGAAGAAATGGCACACTGTTCATTTGGTAGAAAATGTGGTGAGGCAGGGGACACAGGTAAATATGGTTCAGATTCTGTCAGTGAAGTAGAACAATTACTCCAGCTGTAAAATTTGGTGCATCCATATCATGCCACTGTAGTGATTGTATCCCAGTATAACTCAGGACAGCAGGTTGAAGGGAGAGGTTTTGATTCAGACATATACTGAGGGAATAGAAGAGGAGTTTTTAAAATCATTAATATCATTATTGTAATAAAACTTGTACTGTAAAACAGAGAACTAAGGCTGGCTGTGCATATATACAGACTAAGAGGATGTATTGATTTTAGCTCTATAGTTTGCTACTCCTTTTTAGCAGACTTGCCTCAGTTTTTCAATTGAAGCTTTACCTCATTTCTCTTGGGAATACTAAAGGGCAGATATGTGGAGCAAACATGCATAAAGGAAAAACTCCTCCTCCAAACTATGCATTCAGGAAGGCGCAAAGATGATGCTAGCCCCATCAAGGCAGATCTTGATGTGGGATCATAGAATTTGAAGGTCACAGTGAAGGACACAATCATAAAAAAGTAGACTTGGTGCATAAAATGTTAGATAACAGCACATTGTCAGCCATAGACAGTGAAATACAGACATTCTTCAAAACTTCAGAATGCAGAAAGTCATGTACTCCATTCTATTTAGGTTCTTACATGGCATCCTCACTGCAATATTTGATCACATTAGATTTAGAGGACACTCTGGTTACAGTGACAACTTTAACAGCTGTATTCAGAATTTTTTAAAAAATCACTTGAAGAGAGAGTGCAAGAACTAGAAAATAAGGCAAAGGTAAGAATCTGAGACTACTGAGTATATCAGAGGAACCAGATCTGAAGAAATGACTCTTTTATTTACTCAGTGACGAGCTGATCTTTTTGGTCATGCTTTACCCCTTAAACTGGTCTGTCTCAAAGTGGATAGAAGCCATCCTGCAATATGATTCAGAGAGATTGCATCCGGTCTGACAACTTTCATTTCTTGTGGAAAATCCAGTTTAGTAATAAAACCCATGTATCTGGTAAGCAGGAATTTGTCATTAACTAAATCAACATATTCTAGTCACAGCCAATGCTCTGAAAGAGGCAGCATATTTATTTTTAAATCTATCAAAAGTAAACAATATTGGAACTGAAACAACACAAGTTTCAGCCAGCGACTCTTTCCAGCTAACAGGTTTTTCATTTTAGTCTTTACTAATTTGCTTGTGATGTTGTAATTCAGGGCACTGGCTAAGGAAGATGGTCCTATTAATTCAAGATCAACTGATATAACTTTATTGCCATCAGTCTGAGTTCACTCTGTATGTTTGTGTGATAAGGAGATATTGCAAGTTTTCTCCCTCTTCCCTGGATTTCAGCAGGCAGGATGGCATGCTTCATTAAAATCATTGACTCCAGGGGGTTGCATGGGCATTTGAGAACTCATGCTATAGTGTCAGCCATGTGTTCACTATCATGTCTGGGTCTGGTTTGAATATCCCTGTTAGGTGAGCCAATAGGGTTACCAACTTTGATTGGATGAATTCCTGGAGGTTTCATCACATGGTATTATCTTTAATTAAAGATTAATCTTTAATTCCTGGAGACTCCATGACAATCCTGGAGGGTTGGCAACCCTATGAGCCAACCATCCACTCAGACATCTTAATGGAGGGACTATACCAATTCTGCTCTAGAACTGTTTTTTTGTTTTGTTTTTGTTTTTGTTTTGTTTTTTACATTTTTTGATAGCCTTGTGGAGTATTGTGGTCTCCTATCAGTGTTGAGGAATATCCGATCTTCGCTGCCAACCAGGAAGATAATCAGTTAGACATCAGCTATTAGCAGTTATTAGAAACGGCTTCATTTTGGTTCTTATCCCAGGAGACCCTGTGGTTTAATAGTGATCTGTGAATGCTGAGGTAGTTGGGGCAGAAATTGGATAGGAGATAGGTGGGGTGTGACCTGGAGTCTGATCTCCCTTATGGGGACTGAGACAAAGTAAATAATGTTACTGTCCAGACATTTCAAGGAACTAGCTGTAATAAAAATAATATATATGATGCCAAGGATCTCAAATAGGCTTCACATCATTCCCGTGAAGAAGGTAAGTAACATCATCTCTCCAGTGACTCCAGACACCACATAGCATCTCCTTTGTCTCCCATCCCCAAAATCCATTCCATGCAGGCCTACTAAGTTCCTCTACCTTGCCCATTGAGCTGCAGGGTATTTCATGTACATTCAAAAAGTGGATCTGCTTGATTGCATTCCCTCCCCTAAGCTGCACATGCAGGTTTCATTTGCCAGCCCCTTTGAACTGTTCATTCAACTAATTCACTCCAGGGTTTTGCCTGGAGATCTGAGAACGTCTTCCTCTGTGTTTGTGCAGCTCCTAGCACAAAGGGCTTTCCATAATGACTGAGGCACAATACAAGTAAGTAAATAAATACATAAATAACAGGTGGTCACAAATGTGCTTGCACATGCTGGACCAAATTCCGCCCACCGTGTCACGTCTCAGCCCCATTGACGTCAGTGGGATTGCCGGGGTGCGAGCCATGACAGAACGTGGGTCTTGAGCACAAAATGAAGCTGTGCCACATGAGACGAGGATAACAATAGTTGTTTGAAATGCCCTGCTGGGTCTGCTGCAAATAGAGCACACTTTGTGTAGTCAATGCGCCACAGACTTTTTCGCACTTTTGCCTCTGGTCACACATCAGGCATAATAAAGCTTTTGCCCTTTGGCCCAGAAAATTTCGAAAGCAGAAGATGCAGGGGAAAAAATGTGGAAAGCATTTCACACTCCTCGGGAGTGTTGGTCCAGAAAAAGCCGAGCAATCTACAAAGAAGTAATTAGTTACAAAACATAATTTCTTTGTTCCTAGTGACCGGACACCTCCTTTTGTTCAGTCCATCCTTACCTTGCAAGGTTTTACCTCTCTGACTGTGCAAAGTGCCGTAGGGTGCATTTTACCATCCATGTCAGCCAGGAATAGAGCACTGGAGTCAAGATACTTGGTCTGGCTGCCGGCATGAGTGAGCAAAATAACTATGCATTGCTGCAGTTTCTTGCAAACTACCACACTCTCATTGAGTCTCATGGATCAGGCCCTAAGAGAAGATCATCAATCACTATGGGTCAAATTAGGGAAGCAGCAATCCAAGTTGGGGTGCTGAGCAGTAGATTCCTCCAGGGGAACAACAAGTAAAAAGATTCTCCCTCCAGTCTGCAAAGAAGAAACAGATTTTCTTGGAAGCTGCAAAGGGGAGAGTGGCTGGTGAACACACATATCTGAAGGTGAGCCTGTGATGATTTGGGTAATCTATGTACAATGTATGAATTCTCTTGGATTATTAATTCTTTGTCTAGAACTATATCAAACTCCGTTTTGATTGCAAGGCTAGTCTGCCTTCTCTGTTGTCTTTTTACCTCTATTTTGGGATGAAATTCCAAGGGGCGGTGACACAGGGCTAATACTGAAGGATTGACCTTGATAGTTTTCTTGTCAAATGGAAGCACCCTTGGACAGCAAAGGTGGACAAACCAAGAAAACTGGTCCTGGCAGGTGGGCTAGTAACCAGGCAGTGGGACAGCTAGTAAGGGACTTTGAATACATGACAAAGCTGGTCTGGAGAGTGGGAGGTGGGACGGGGGGGGGGCATCAGATGTGGGGGGGGAGTTCACATGACGCAGGGGACTGAGACTTTATAAAAGGGGGATTCTCTCACCAGCCATGTTAGGGGGAGGGAGAAGTAGCCAGAAGCACAAAGCAAGGCCTCAGGGCTCTGATCTAAGCCCAAACAATGCTCCAGAGTGGTGAGGAAACTGAGGCAGGGAATCGTGTACAGGTGTTTTATTGTTTTGTCTGGATCAATATCTCTGTTGTGCTATCTCAATTACAGAATAAATTGTTTCAGCATCCAGGGCCTATGCAAGGAAGTTTCGCGCCCTAGGCAAAACTTCCACCTTGCGCCCCTCCCCACCCTGCAGCAGCTCCCTGTCCCCCCCGCCCTGGGGCTCCCCCCCCCGTGGCAGCTTCTCCCTCCCTGCCCTGAGGCGCCCCCCAACCCCGCAGCAGCTCCCTGACCCGGGGAGCAGTGCGGCAGCTCCCCACCCCAGCTCACTTCTGCTCCGCCTCCTCCCCGAGCACGCCGCCCCTGCTCTAATTCTCCTCCCCTCCCAGGCTTGTGGCGCCAAACAGCTGATTGGTGCTGCAAGCCTGGGAGGCAGGAGAAGCGGACCGGCGACCGTGCGCTCAGGGAGGGGGCGTAGGAACGATGTAAAAAAAAATTGGGGGCACCGCTTTTTGGCACCCCCAAATCTTGGTGCCTTAGGCCTAGTTTAGGGTTACCATATTTTAATTAAAAAAAAGGAGGACACTCCACGGGGCCCTGGCCCTACCCCAACTCCGCCCCCAGCCCCACCCTGCCCCCAGCCCCAACTCTGCCCCTTCCCCAAAGTCCCTGCCCAACTCCGCCCCCTCCCCTGAATGCTCCACCCCCCTGCTCCTCCCCTTCCCCTGTTTCCCGTGAATCAAATGTTCGCGGGAAGCCTGAAACAGGGAGATAGCAGGTAAGCTGGGGCTGGGGTTGGGGCGGTGGCGGGGGGGGGGGGCGCGAGGAGGTGCAGCCCAGTCTGGCCCCCCCAGCCGAGCGGCTCCCTCCGGCGGCCGGCCGGCCAGCCCTGGCCAAGAGGCTCTGGCCCCAGCTTCTCCGGCCCGGCTCGGCTCGGCTCGGGCCCTTGCCCTAGTTCCGGGCAAGCGCACCGGCCCCGGACGAGCACCCCCAGCCCTGGCCAAGCACCCCCGGCCCTAGCGACTCCAGCTCAGCTCGGGCCCTGGGGCACCGGCCCTGGCCCCGGCCGAGCACCCCCAGCCCCTGTCCCAGCGGCTCCGGCCGAGCTCGGCTCGGGCCCCGGTTCTGGCCGAGTGGCTCGGGCCTGGCCCCAGCCCGGCACTGGCCCTGGTTGAGCAGCGCCAGCCCCAGCAGCGCCGGCTCAGGCTCCGGCCCCAGCGGCTCCCGGACCCAAGCCCCAAGCCCCCTCCCTATTTTCCCGGACATGTCTGGCTTTTCGGCAATTCCCCTCGGACGGGGATTTGAGGACCAAAAAGCCCGACATGTCCAGGAAAATCTGGATGTATGGTAACCCTAGCCTAGTTTGCCTAATTGGTAGCACTGGCCCTGTCAGCATCCCTTTTACAAAGCCCGTGTGTTATGTGCTTCAACTCTCATGTGTCCCTGGAGAGGTAATCTGTAAAGCAGAGTGTGCTTAAGGTTGGAGCACTAGGAAAGGGGGTACATAAGCAACTGGGGTGTCTTGGTGGTCAACACTGGTCCTGGTGACCTACCGCAGCTGCACTGTGAAGTCTCACCTCTGTGAAGAGGTAACAGACAAAGTCATGCCAGAGAGTGGGCCCCGCAGAAAGTGACAGTGCTGGAGCCTTCCCAGATCAAGTGAAGCTTAAAAGCGCACAGGTCCAGCATGTGGGACACAAACATAGCGGCCTGGTAAGTGTCCAGCAAGGGCGATTCAGACATCTCTGTGACAGACCCTATAAGCTTGATCTTTCCTGAAACCTTGCTCTGCATTATCAACTCCCCCACTGCCATGAGGGTGATTTCAGCCCTGGAAGGGGAAACCCTGCCTCCTTAATCAGCTGTACTGCTGGGAGGGTGTGGGGCAGAAGTGCCTGAGGAAAGTAAGAAAAATGAGGTGGGTGGGGGGGGGGTGGGGGGGAGGAATGAATGTCTGGCATACGGAAAAGGACAAAAACAGCAGGGAAAAGCATTTTTATCTTCAAGTTTCTAAGTGAAGGATTTCAAACAAGAAAGAATGTATTTAAAAACAAAAACAACTCTCAGCTAAAGAACTCGGTTTTTTCCGCTTTAAATTGTTTGTACTGAATACACAAGGCAAGCTAAAGTAGGGCAATGGCGAAAAGCGGTCTGATTTGTTGTGAGAACTTCTCTCCAAAAAGTAAAGGCATTTTCCATGAGAAAATGGCCTTTTCTCTCTCTGCTTCCTCTTCTCATATTGCTTTAAAAAGACAAAATGTCTGTGAAAAATGAAGGAAATATGGAAATATATAGGAACTACTACAGGTATCCCATTTTTTGCCATGAATTCTTTTAAATAATTTTGATCTGAATCCAGAGTAGTTTGTGGAGACACAGAATAGTACGTGTGGAACACCAGGCGAGAATGCAGAATGCATGCTAATGCATCAAAACAACCTCCCTGAAGCTTTGTAAGCCTGGAAAATCCTTCTGCAACATAACTAGCAGTTCCCGTAGGGCTTGCCTATTTCCTCCTGGAAAAAGCCCATCAGAATTGAATAGAAAATGATTTTTTTCTAAACGCTTTTTGAACTGTTAGAATTGACTAGAGAATGACATCCCTGCTATAGAATGGTTCAAACAAACAAACAAACAAAAAACAAACAAATCCCTACCTAATTATCACTATTTAGTAAATTCTGTAGGTTTTTACAATAATCACTACAGAATCCTAAGGGTTTCAATCCCTATCAACTCTTATAGGGCTTTTCTACAATAGCAGAATCAAGCTTACTTCAGGGTAGAGTTGCGGAGAATGTAAGCCAGGCTAGAATTTGGCCTTTTAAATGCAAAGGATGAATTCAATGAGTACTACTTTGATTAAATGAATAAAACAGAGCAAAATGACAGGCATTTTCTCCCAAGGTAAGCTGTAGAAGCCCTGTGTCACTTGAATCATTTTACACTAGTCTGCGGGTGACCTAAAAGGTCTGTTCTCCAGTTTCTAGGGCCAAACTCTGCTCTCACTTATAACCTCCGCTAGCTTAATAAACTCATTAGGGTGCACAGGTCAGAATCAGTGCCAAAATGATTTGTTTCTTAACAAAATCTAGGGCTGCTACTTAGGATTCCCATCCTGCCCCTCCTCCCGCATATACAAGGAGTAACTGTATAATTTCAATCTGAATAATATTTAATTTACACTCAGGAAAATAGCAACAAGAAAGAACAAAAGTAAAGTTTCCATGAGAGTGCATAGCGCATGAGTCTCTTTTCCATAGGCTGGTGCAGGTCTGAAGGCAAAGTAGCTGCTGCCATTGCTCCCAAGCAGATTGAGTATTTTCGAAGCTGGCATTCACCAAAAACAAAGGCGTCACAGTTCCATAGTTAAATGCAACAAATTTACTATTTATAAACCTTACAAGCATATGGCACAGGTAGCTCTCAACCTTTCCAGATTACTGTATCCCCTTCAGGAGTCTGATTTGTCTTGTGTACCCCAAGTTTCACCTCACTTAAAAATTACCTGCTTAGAAAATCAGACATAAAACTAGAAAAGAGTCACAGCACACTATTACTGACAAATTGCTGACGTTCTCATTTTTTACTATATAAATATAAAATAAATCAATAGGAATATAAATATTGTACTCACATTTCAGTGTATAGCATATGGAGCAGTATAAACCATCATTGTATGAAATTTTAGTTGTAATGACTTTGTTGGAGCTTTTAATGTAGCCTGTTGTAAAACTAGGTAAATATCTAGATGAGTTGATGTACCCCTGGAAGATCTCAGCGTACCCCTGGTTGGGAACCACTGGCATAGGATATTTACAAATGTTTGTCACTCACAGAACTTTTACTGTGCCAGTTCTTATGCTTGGCCTCATGCTTCCCAGGCCGAGAGTGCTGTGGATTAAGTTAATCAGCTTGTGAGAAGGAGGGAGAACTTTACATTGTTCCCACGATTCCCTCTGCCTGACTGAAAATTGGTGCTGACAGGCCCTGGCGTTTTGTGCATTAACTGTGACAACAAAAGGATTTATACAAAACCAAACTACTGTTTCAATTAGAGAGTACATTTTATTTCATTGCAACGTGCTCCTTGGTGTTTTGCTCACTAAGCAGGATGACCTCCCCTCTGAATATGTCAGCTAGGGTGACCAGACAGCAAATGTGAAAAATCAGGACGGGGATGGGGGGGGTAATAGGAGCCTATATAAGAAAAAGACCCAAAAATCGGGACATCTGTTCACCCTAATTGTCAGCCATCTGTCGAAGGAGTCAATATCCATGGGCGTCCACAGCCTGCACAGCTCAGAAAGCAGAAAACAGACACCTTGGGCTAAGCAGGCCGATGCAGTTAAACAGAGATGTTTGGTGCTCAAAGCAAGGGCTATAAAAGCTTATTAAAAAAAAAACACAAAATACATTAACGAAATTTCTAGGAAACAAATTTTCTGCATTTAACCCTTGGATTCAGGGAATGAGGACCAGTACTGACAACCCCAACTGTTCAAAAGTCATGAGTGAGGCTCTCCAAAACCTTGAAATTGGCATAAAAATCATGAGATTTTTAAAATACATTTTTGGTTCTTTATCTTGCACTCTTCTCAGAGGCATTCAGGTTAATATTTTCAACATTTCCCCCCATAGCCACAGACATGCCAACTCTCACAAATTTATTGTGAGAAATACAATTTCTAAGTAAATCACTCATGATCTTGCAATAGAGCTCTCAAATGTCAGGGTTTTTGAGTTTTATTCAGTCACAAGATCATGAATGAGGCATAATTTTACTTAGAAATCATGGTCAACCGTGGGCGGCTAGGGCTCCGGCCATCAGCCCTGGGCAGCTGCTGCCCTGCCAGCCTTTGAGGTGGGAGAGGGGACCCTACCGCAGTCCCCCCAGGCCTGGGAAGGGTGAAGAACCCTAAGAAGAGCAACAGAGGTGAGGCAGGAAGGGCTGAACTATGGCCTGCAGGCTGCAGTGGGGGGAAGAAATGAAGAGGGTGGAGGCTCGTGGGGTGGGGGGCTGTATGGATGGTGGGTTCTGAGCAGATGGGGTGAGTGCTGGGAGGGTGAACTAAAGATGGTGGGGGTCACTGGAGAAGGGGGGTTGAATTGATGGGGTAAGTGATGATGGGGACTGGGAGAGTGTACTGAGCGGGGCTGAATGAAAGGGGTTGGATGGGGACAGAACTGATGGGGCCCAGGATTAATGGCTGGGCAGGAGATGGGCAGATGTGGGAGTGAGAGCTCTTGCAGCAGGAGCCAAAATCACCTTATCCAGTACATGTGAGAGAGTGGGCAACATTCATTATCAGATGCACACACCCTGGGGATGGCCAGGGGGAGTTCAAAAATCAAGAGACTGACCTAAAAATACAGTATCATCTTTTTTAAAAAATCTCATGATTTTTGAGCCAATCTCATGATTTGGGGGGGGTCAAACTCATGATTTTTGAACTCTTGAAGTTGGCAATACTGTAACCATGGGGCCAGAAACTTACTTTATTTTACCAGCAAAAGCTGAGATACTAAGGTTTTCACATGACTCCCAGGCTTTAAGAAGAACATCGTATTCCATGGGTGCTGGCAAAGCTGAAGGAAGATACTTGGGGCTATACTATCATAAAGTTCACATTTTTGGACCACACTTTTATAATGGGTTTAATTTGTGCTTGCAGAGCCATTTACTTGCCCCAGTTGAGTGGCTAGGCAGGCAGTTACCTCATGTGTATGTGAAAATGCAGGATTTGCACTCTTTCCTGTTTCCTTTTCTCCCCTTTTATGTTCTTTCTAAAATGAGCTAAACACACAAGCCCTATGCACCAATTAAATTCCAACTCAGGTCTCAAAACAGGGCTTAGGCAGGACATAAATGTTGCTTAGGTATTGTGTTTGTCTGCTATACAGGGGTTAGTTTCAGTCTACATAAGACCCTGATTCTGCAAAGTCTGCATGTCTAACTTTACGTAGGTAAGTCCATTGACTTCAATGGGGCTACTCATGCGCTGAAGTACCTTGCTGAATTGGGGGCCTTAGACCCAGACATAGGTGCTGACTCCGTGGGTGCTCCAGGGCTGAAGCAACCATGGGGAAAAATGCAGCCAAGCTCCCCACCCCAGCTCACCTCCGCCTCCTCCCCTGAGAGCGCCACTGTGCCTGCTTCTCCTCCCAGCGCTTGCTGCAGCCAAACAGCTGTTTTGCAGTGTAACAAGCTCTGGGAGGGAGGAGTCGGAGCGGGAATGCGATGCACTCAGAGGAGGAGGCGGGGAAGAGGCGGGGTCGGGGCCGGGATTTGGGGAAGGAGTCCAATAGGGTCAGGGAGGGGGCAGAGTTGGGACGGGGACTTTGGGGAAGAGGCTGGAATGGGGGCAGGGCAGGGATGGCACCTATGGACCCAGATGCTGTAAAGCACTGGCTCTCAACCTTTCCAGACTACTGTACCCCTTTCAGGAGTCTGATTTGTCTTGTATACACCAAGTTTCACTCACTTAAAAACTACTTGCTTATAAAATCAGACATAAAAATACAAAAATGTCACAGCACACTATTACTGAAAAATTGCTGACTTTCTCATTTTACCATATGATTATAAAATAAATCAACTGGAATATAAATATTGTACTTACATTTCGTATTTAGCCTCCTAATTTCCATTGAAATCAATGGAACTTAGGAGTCTAAATAACATACAGGATGCGGATTCTGTGCTAAACATTATCACTCTTTTGGTTAAAGACATAGGAAACACAACTGACTAACTTTATTAACATCTGATCCAAAAAATGGCAAGTCAAAGCCTTTTTAAAGGGGGTGGGAACTAAAAATGAACTCATATATTTTATTTCTGGCAAAAGAGGAAATACACACTTGCCTTAGCAAAACTTACTTACTTTTGCTTTTTATATTGCAAGTTACAGGAAATTAAATAGTGCTTCACATTTTTTTCTAGTGGTAACACCACAATAAATTCCAAACTGGCAAACTTTCACCAAAAGTTCAAATAGGAAATTAACAATTCTGAAGCAATAATGGTTTTGTAATAAATGCTAATGGACAATAAAACTGAGGGCTGGGGAAATCATGTCTGTTTAATAGCTGCACATATCAAAACACGTATTAAAATAAAAATGAAGTGTGATGGTTAGTGGATTTGTGATCAAATTGTATTTTGCTTGTGTCCTTGCATCATCTCTTCGTGGGGATCTTTTGTATTCTTCTAATGGGTGTGGGCATTTCAGGCACTTCATTTTGCCTGAATGCTGCATGTTTGAGCTGCCGTTGGTCTGTTCCCAGGACATTTTAATAGAACCACATTTTGTCCCTGTTATTGCTCCAAATTATGCCAAGTTCTGGGCTGGTGCAGAACCAATCATGGGCTTGGTGACTCCTCTGTGCCTTCCAGCTGCACTCTTAGTCATAGTTGAGAATATGACCTTTTATTGTCCCCACAACAGCTGAAATTTCACATTATGAAGCATAACTTCAAAGGGAAAGACACAGTGAGGTGGTGTGGAAATGACATGTTAAAATGACTGAAAATACTCTTAGTGACAGTGAGACACATATAGAATTTTCCCTCCCCTGGAGATAATCTAAACAAACAAACAAAATACAATTTCATCACAAGCCCATGAGAGTTGGAGTTGGTTCACCACTGCAGAGGCAAAAAAAAGGAAGTTCAGTCTCCATGACCATTCATTCCTCTTTTTCTCTGCTGAGACTGCCGGTAAAGATGTCAGTTAACACCTGTTCACTGCGCACTGAGCTGACTTATTCAAATTTGTAAGAGTTAGGACATCAAACAGTCACAAGACTAGTAGCTTTCAGTGACTAGTGACCTGGGCTGGATTTGAATCAGCAACTTAGAGGTGAACAGCTCTATATCCCATTTCCAATCCCATCAGGTATTTAGTCCTCCAGTGCTCCATTTTTTAAAATTAGAATTTTGCAAAAAACATCTCGTATCTATCATTAATATTAAATATTGTTTTACGGACTTAACTTATTACTATAATAATATGCTGCACTGTGTTCAGGGTATCAGTTAACAGATTCATAGATTTTTAATACTAGAAGGAACCATTGGATAATCTAATCTGACCTCCTGTTTAACGCATGCCAAAGAATTTCACCCATATTGAGCCCAACTTGTGTTTGACTACAGAGTATAACTTCCAGAGAGGCATCCAATCTCAATTTGGAAACATGAAGAGATGGAGAATCCATTACTTCTTTGATAGTTTATTCAAATGGTCAGTCACTTTCAACATTAGTAACAGACATATATTTCCTAAGTACGTACAGAGATATGTATGATATCTTTATATTTTAAATATACAGTTTCTCTTGATGTCATTCGTAATGGTCTGAAGGCCTAATCTAATGCCTATAGACATCAAGGGAAAGACTCCCACTGACTTCAACGGGCATTGGATCAGGCTCCAAATAGAGCTGACATATCAAAATCATTGTCGCTTATGTGATAAACCTTAGAGAAAATGCCTCTATTAAGTTCCTAAGAGAGAGTGAATGAATGATAGATGAAATGCTGCCCTCTTATGGTTCTATAAACAAATGTGTCATAACAAATTGCAAAAAGTAAAAACACCTAATCTGAGTTTTGTTTTGTTTTTTAACGTAGGCTAATAGATGCTGATCCACAATACTTTGGTATGTATATAGCACCGACTGCCAGTCAACAGGTTTAATTGTCATAGTGGATGTCACCAAGGGAAGATCTCATTATTGAGCCCAAATAAGCAACTTGCTCTGGGTGATAACACCCATCACACAGGAAGTACCTATGGTTCACTATAGGTAGGTCCCTACCAAATTCATGGAAATGCATGAAAAACGCATCACGGACTGTGAAATCTGGTCTCCTACTGTGAAATCTGGTCTTTTGTGTGCTTTTACCCTATACTATGCAGATTTCATGGGGGAGACCAGTGTTTCTCAAATTGGGGGTCCTGACCCACAAGGCAGTTGCAGGGGGGGGGTCACAAAGTTAATTTAGGGGGATCATGGTATTGCCACCCTTACTTCTGTGCTGACTTCAGAGCTGGGCAGCCGAAGAGTGGCAGCTGTTGGCCAGGCACCCAGCTCTGAAGGCAGCGCCCCGCCAGCAGCAGCACAGAAGTAAGGGTGGCAATACCATACCACCAAAGAGCCCTGTGGCACCTTATAGACTAACAAATGTATTGGAGCATAAGCTTTCGTGGGTGAATACCCATGCGTCTGACGAAGTTACTTTTTACAAATCCAGACTAACACGGCTACCCCTCTAATACTTAATACCATATCCTGCCACTCTTATTTCTGTGCTGCTGCCTTCAGAGATGGGTGGCCGGAGAGAGGTGGCTGCTAACTGCCAGCTCCGAAGTCAGCAGCATAGAAGTAAGGGTGGCAATTCCATACCATGCCATCCTTACTTCTACGTTGATCGTAGTGGCGGCTCTGCCTTCGGAACTGGGCTCTAGGCCAGCAGCCACCTGCCTCTCTCCAGCTGCTCATCTCTGAAGGCAGCATCACCGCCAGCAGCAGCACAGAAGTAAGGGTAGCAGTACCGCAACCCCCCCCCCCACAATAACCTTACAACCCCTCCCCGCCAACTCCTTTTTGGGTCAGGATCCCTACAATTACAACACCATGAAATTTCAGATTTAAATAGCTGAAATCATGACAGTTACGATTTTTTAAATCCTATCACTGTGAAATTGACCAAAATGGACCATGAATTTGGCCTAACTAAAAGCCAATATCATTTCCAATACCGAGTGCTCCCTTTTAGCCTTTCTTCTGCCCTAAGGGTGTTCTTAAAAGTCCTGGCAGTAGCGGCTGCTTTCCTCCGACCTGGAGCACAAGTTACTTACTGGTTTGAACTAGAGTAAATGGTGGAACCTCTGTAACTTGAAGTGTTTAAACCATGATTTGAGAACTTCAGTAACTCAGCCAGAGGTTAGGGGTCTGTTACAGGAGTGGGTGGATGAGGTTCTGTGGCCTGCAATATGCAGTAGGTCAGACTAGATTGGGGTAGGCAACCTATGGCACGCGTGCCAAAGGCAGCACGCGAGCTGATTTTCAGTGGCACTCATACTGCCCGGGTCCTGGCCACCGGTCTGGGGGGTGCTGCATTTTAATTTAATTTTAAATGAAGCCTCTTAAACATTTTAAAAACCTTATTTACTTTACATACAACAATAGTTTAGTTATATATTATAGACTTATAGAAAGAGACCTTCTAAAAACGTTAAAATATATTACTGGCACAGGAAACCTTAAATTAGAGTGAATACCTGAAGACTTGGCACACCACTTCTGAAAGGTTGCCAACTCCTGGACTAGATGATCGTGATGGTCCCTTCTAACCTTAAAGTCTATGAGTCTATGACACACAGTTTACTGGCTCTTGTGCAGACCCATTTGAGGTAAGTTTATCTGAGATAACTGCTTTTTGTCAGATTTTATAACTCAAGGGTGGATGGAGTGTGGTTGTGTGTTGATCCTATTCAGAATGGATGAAATACACCAAGTCAAAATGGTGACTTTCCACATGTGGCTGGGCTGGGACAGAGGAGGGGTATTGAGGAGGATGGAATTTACTCCCCTCCAGTTTAGGGATAAGCTCTGGGGCTGCAGCATAGCCCTCCCATGTCCATTACCACAGTCTACAGGACAGAAAAGCAACCTCTTCCCATCTGTGCCCCCTCTACACTGACTGGCAGCTATTCAGTCTGAGTGATCCCAATGATCCCAGCTTGCCTCTCTGTGCCGATTTAGTCTCATCTACAGTTTGGCAGCTCCACCGATGTCCTCTTGCTCAGTGTTATTGTAGGAGTCCCCAGGTGTGAAGAACTCGGCACAGACTCTCCACCCGGGGGTAAATTTACCCAAAGAGCAGATACTGGCTGGAAAGTTTGGCAAGTTAGATTAATTAGAGTAATTTATCAATATTCTTAGGTGGCAGCATTCCATTTTGGAAATCAAATTTTGCTTTGTTTCTGTTTGGGCTGATTAAAGTCACTTTACTGGCTCTGATATTTTGGGGGCCTGATCATGCAAATACTTACAAAGTAGTGTAGTGCTTGGTACCATGAATCTTTCCCTCTTGTTGCATGACTGACTGTATGATGAGAGGGCCAAAAACTAATTTCACGGGGTTTTTTATGGAAGGAAGGACGGGAGCTCACTGAGCAGGACTTTAAAGGGATTATTCTTGACAGTTCAATATTGTAGACCCTCTGCTGCTTTTGTATTTGATCTAATATGTAGAAGCAGCAAAACATGCAAGAACATATGAAGACAGCTGCTTGGCATGAAGCTGACCTAACTTGTTGGCAGAGGATCCCTGCTGCAAAAGGGAATCTGCTGGTGGAGCTGATCCACTGTAGCAGCTCCTACAGCAGCCATCTCAGAAACCTTGGTGTGGGTATGTCCATGGGAGAAGAGACCAAGGCTGGGATGTCCCGATCCCCCAGCAACCCCCAGCTGCCTGAAGGGCTGAGGGATGTTGACAGCTGTTTAAGCAATCTGAGCCTGCTCCAAATTATGCCAAGTTCTGGGCTGGTGCAGAACCAACCATGGGCTTGGTGACTCCCCTGTACCTTCCAGCTGCACTCTTAGACACAGTTGAGAATATGGCCTTCTATTGTCCCCGCAACAGCTGAAATTTCACATTACGAAGCATAACTTCAAAGGGAAAGACACAGTGTGGTGTTGTCCTTGGAAGAGAATTCTGCATCTAATTTTTTTTATGTAAGGAGATGCTGGGTCTTTAGTACAGTGTGACCTCATAGACCCTGAGCTCACTCATGTTCCACATACTGCACAGTTCCTCATGAGTGAAACCATGAAAGCAACCACATCAGATATTTAGACCATTGAGGGCTTCCAGGAAACATTATTACCCACAATTTTCTGTCACTTCCTTACTAGAAATAACCAAATTCTGCCTTGGCTAACTGCTAAAATATATGTAGCTGAAAGAAAGATTAAAATATAACTAGTCATTTTATTCAAAGGTTCATAGATTTTAAGGTCAGAAGGGACATTAGCTCATCTAGTCTGATCTCCTCACGCCATAACGTTTCACCCAGTTACTGAGCCCAGTAATTTGTGTTTGACTAAAGCATATCTTCCAGAAAGGCAGCCAGTCTTGGGGTATGTCTACACTTCAAACTGGGGGCATGATTCTGATTGAGCTAGTGCACTAAAAATAGAATGTAGCTGCAGCAGCACGAGCAGTGAGAGGGACTAGCTGCCCCAAGTACACATTGAGAATCTCAGGTGGGTTGTCTAGCTCCTCCTACTGTTTGTGCTGCCACAGCTACATTATTTTTAGTATGCTAGTTCAATCTGAGCTAGTGTGAGTATGTCTCCTCTAGTTGGGACTCAGACCCCCAGCTCAAAGTATAGACATGCCCTTTATTTGAAGATTTGAAAAGATGGAGGATCCACCACTTACTTTGGGAGTTTGTTCTACTGGTTAATCATGTCAAAGTTAGACTCAGGACTCACAGTTTGTCAGACCACTCTGTTTTATTAGCACAGCGCTCTGCTAATACATTCAAATAATGTAAGCCCCCATGCAAGACCCAAGCAGTCTTATTTATACAGATAAAAGGGCGTGAACTAAACAAAGGAACAAAGAGAGCAAAACTGTAAAATTTTCCTGGGGCACAACATGCATATCTTACTTCCTTACTAACTCTTATCAATCTAAGGCTAATACTTCACCAATCGCCCTTAAGTGGAGCAATTGTTCTATCTTAATGTCTGCTTTCCTGACAACTGGATTGCAGCATTTCTTATTTCTACTTAAAGGCACATACAGCATTCTTTAATTCATTCTATTTCTTTAATATAATTCATTTCACTTTCACAATCACCATCACTGTTAAAAATGTGTGGCTTATTTCTAATGTGAATTTGTCAGGCTTAAACTTCCAGACATTTGTTTTTGTTATCGCTTTGTGGACAGAACATTTCCATTCATTTCATAGATTTAGGATCTCCCCACAGGTACTGCTTATGAGGCTTTTTAATTGGAATCTAAGCATTTGTTCTACGAAATGGTCTTTCTTGTTATTGGTTGTGAATATAGTGCATCACAATGTACTTGCTGTTCTCTTGTGGGGCATGCGAACAGATGAAACAGTTGCACTAAGAGAGGAGCTCCCCTCACTCTCTGTCATTAAGGATGTGACTAATCCACTTTTTAAAATTGTGTCAACGCTGTACCAAATATTAGGCTGTACGTTTTGTTGGATGCTATATATGAATCTGAATAATACTGATAATTTTAAAAATGCCTGGTTAATGGCTAGCTTATAACCTTATAAGGCACAGGCCAGTGAAAAAACCATAACTGAGTGACACAGTGCATTCCCCCTGGCTTCAGGAAGGAAAGCAGTCTATGACTTTCCTTGGTCAGCAAGGCAATTCCCCTTCAGCACAGGCTAAACTTCACAATGGGGCGCCATTTCAGATTTTGGTTGTGGGGAGCAATTTTAACCGTATTCCTGGGGCTACTTAGGCACTTGAAAACTCTAGATTTTTGGCAGATAATTTAGCAATTAGCTGACAGGAGCCCTATATCTAATTCCTTTATAAAAGAAAGAAAATTAAATAAATACTAGACCCACTCAGCTCTAATAACAACATGTTCTGACATCTTGTGGCAAGTCACTTAAGGGACAATGGTTAGGTTTAAAATTTTAATCTATATTATTACTTTGTTACTAACTCTGTGGAGATAGAGACCCTGTCAGGACTCCTGGGTTATATCTCAGCTCCGAGAGGAGAGCGGGGTCTAGTGGGTTACAGCGGGGAGAGGATACATCTGGATTCTATATAAGAACATCAGAATGGCTATACTGGGTCAGACCAATGGTCCATCTAACCCAGTATCCTGTCTTCCAAGTGCCAAGTGCTCCAGAGGGAAAGAACAGAACAGGCAATCATCAAATGATTCATCCCTGTTGCCCATTCCCCACCTCTGGCAAACAGAGGTGAGGGACATGAAGAACATGGTGTCCCCCATGAATTTATCTAGTTCTGTTATTACTTTGCATTTATCAACATTGAATTTCTTCTGCCATTGTGTTGCCCAATCATCCAGTTTTGTGAGTTCTTTTTTTAACTCTTCGCAGTCTGCTTTGAACTTAACTATCTCGAGTAATTTTGTATCATCTGCAAATTTTGCCACCTCACTGTGTACTCCTTTTTCCAGATCATTTATTAATATGTTGACTAGGACTGGTCCCAGTACAGACGGTTGAGGGACACCACTATTTACCTCTCTCCATTCTCACCTTTTATTCCTACCCCTTTGTTTCCTATCTTTTATCTGAAGTGCCTGACAATGCTTTCAGGATCATCTACAGATCCTTAATTTACTTTAATGATAAGTCTTTTGTTATCTTAATCACCTTGCCTCCATTTGTAAACAAACTCCCTGCCCCAAAGACTGTGCTGCTCCCAGCTTCCAAACTCATCACATATCACACTCAAGCTGTTGCAATTAAGAGCTCCATATGGGGCTAAGGTGAGTAGACCTCCCCTCCGAAACTCGGGGGGAGGGGACAGAGCCCTCCCCTGCCCCCCTAAACGGCACCCCACTGACCAGTGCATTACAGGAAGGGAGATTCAAGGCTCCCCACACATTCCTCAACCCTGCCTGCCTATCAGCCTGGTGGGGGAGTAGTGGCCCCCCAGGGCCTGCTCCTCTTTCCACACTACGTCCGGTGATAAATGTCAAAATCAATCTACAATTCAATTTCCAAGTCACTTCCCTTCTCCTCAGCCAGGTTTTGTGAGACTTCCTTGAGCCAGACATTGGACAGTCTCACTTAAAGATAGCCTGGGAGCTGCCCCATATGGCTTCCTGAAGCCATGGCATCAGATAAAATATGGTAAGAAAAGTTCACGCTTTCTAGTATTGCTTCATAGGCAAACAACATACACACCTGCTATGCAAGGATATGATTGTTACTTGCTCAGGAAGCTCATGGTTCATACCTCTTTGATGCCCTTCAGAGGCATGCATCAAATACGAATCAGGCAAAATTGCTAGTTAATTAACAAATAAATTCTACTTCAGGGAAGAATCACCAAAAATCTACCACCCATTTCAGTGGGATGCTAGCTGAAGGCACTAATCGGAAAGGAGCGTGTGCAGGAATAATGCAGCACATGTGGGGTGTGCAGATATTGAATATTCTATTATGTATGCGTGAAAGTGCTTTTGCTTTGTTCACTGTCGGTTTAAAAAGGCTAGAAGCTGATCCTGGAAGAGGTTGAGCTTCTTTAACTCCCTTGGGTTAACCCAATGCCTCCAAAGCCTTTCCATTGACTTCAGTGGGAATCTTTCCATTGACTTCAGTGGGAATCTTTCCATTGACTTCAGTGGGCATTCAGTGAAGCCTCTTGAGGCTAATGGAAGTTGAGGCTGCACAGCACCTATCTGAAGCTCCACCACCTAACTCAGCTATGGTGAGTTCAGCTATGGTTTAGTGGTTGGGTAGGATGGACCTCCTATGTCACCCCTCTAAACTCCTATGGTCCCAAACTAGAGACCGTTTTGCCCCCAGCTTTAGTGGGAGCTGGATCAAGCTCCAACATGGTGAAATGCAGGAATTTTGATAAAACATCAGTGGAAGGAGTTTGGTTTAATAAGCCAAGAAATATTTTTGATGATGGGTTACAAGGGTATCTGGTATTGGCAAGTGTGATGGGGCTTAACCCCCATCACCTGAAGGCTAGCGAATGCACCCAATTAGTCATGCTTTGCAAGTGGGGAGGTGGCTTGCTAACTGGCTCCTGGCCAGAGGGGGCAGAGATAAGCCATAATTGGTAGACTGAAGGAGCTCAGTTGAGAGAGACAAGAGAGGAGACAGGTCTCTGTGGCTGAGAGAAGCCCACGATTAGGGTACACAGACAGAGACAGTGGGAGCAGTGCACTACAGGGGCAATGTAGGCTCCTGCCAGGGAAGCCCTAAGATAGGGTTTGTAAAGACTTCAGCAGCCCAAGAGCATAGGTGAGCTATTCAGTTTCATTTGGATTTTTGTTAGGACTTGTTTGTGATACCCCGGAAGGAGTCTGAGTTTATGTGACTTGGCCAGAGGGCTGAGACACAGAGGACATGGCACCAGAGGCAGGTGGCTGGCAGGAGATGCTGGAGATGAAGGTAGCAGCAATATCCCTAACCAACACAAGGGGGCGCTCTGAGGGTGAGTTAGCCTGGCCGCAGCAAGTCAAAAATAAAACATATCTGCAGAAATTCCAAAGATTTGAGGGAAAAATCCTCACCAGTTTCTGTTTTCTCTGATCCATGGCTATATGTTGGTGTAACCAGTGCTGTGACTCATTCTTATTACCAACAGGGCCATTTTGTTAGTAGTAGTATCTACTTAGAAACTTACAAAATGTTTTATTAAGAGATGGATGCAGTGAAATTTGAACAAAATACATTTTTCCTATTGCAGGGAAAATGCCTATAAGCAAGAATACTACTGTTTTTAGTGATGTTTGTCAAAAATAGCTTGGTGTTTTGACTCTCCCATTCTGCCAGTAAATTCTATTTCTTTCCCTCCATGGATAGTCTAAATACAGTCACAGAACATATTGTACCTGTTACATAAGATGCAACATAAAATAGATTTTAAGCTGAAAAACTCTTTATACTATCCATCATGCACCTTCAGAGTCTTATCCAGTGAAATGCCTCGCCAAATATCTGTATTCACACCAGTGAAATCTCTAAACCTAACACTATTGAAGGCATTTTAGGAAGACACCATGCAACAATGGTAAATCACATGTAAGGCTGTGGTCTGATGATCTAGAAGGTAAGGAGCTCTCTGTTGGTGACTAGGAGGAAGAATGGCCATGGAACTACTTAATTTGCATAAGCGTTGTAGCCACAATTCCTCCAATGCTACTTTGGAAGTCGCCATAACTGTACACAAACTCAGAATTGGCTAGGTAGTGGAACTAAACAGCACAGACAAAGGGATCCAACTTCATAGGACTTTTTTAAGGGTCCTAGCTGCTGCAGGTTTTTTGTTATTGAGTATTCTGTGCTATTGAGAGGGCTTCATGATGAGAGCTAGCACAGCATGGCTCAATGCAATGCAATGCAATGCAATGCAAAGAGCATTCTTCAGTGAAGCTTCAGAGAGAAGTAGCAGAGCTGAGTGAAATCTGGTGAGGCCCTTCCTAACTAAAGCTGAAGTCACCTAAAGCTGGGTTAGGTGGTGGAACCTCAGGACAGGAACAAGCAGCACTTCACAAGAGACTGGAGAAAGGCCTGCCACAGTACACCTCTCAATTCTGGAACTGTGCCATTCACTGACACCAAACCATGAGTGAGGTTTAGTGGATGGTGAAGAGGGAAGTGACCTTGTGAACTGATATTTGCCTACTGGACATTTACACCATCAGTTGGGGAACAGAGTTAATGAACTGCCAGAATAAATGGACTGTTGCCATGGGGAAGTGTTTTATTACCATTCATATAGATATTATTATTGTTTTCCCAAGTTGATGCTGTGTTCCCTTTCCCCCAAAAAAGTTTTTCCTAGTTTCATACAAACTCATTGCTTATGAGTGGGGCAGTATTGCATGCTAAGGGTACCCAGAGAAGGTATTTAGTGATCTCAATAATTCTAGGCGGGAGTTAGAGCTGTTGCTGTTTGTTCGTGTTTAAGTGGGATCTCTAGCTCTTTGAACCCAGCCCTTGCTGCTGCTGACAACACCTGGCATAAGGGTTTCACACAGAAAGTCACTTTCTTCCACCATTGAACGGACCTGTATTAGAATACAGAAAGCTCTCACTATCCTTGCTTCTCTGCAGAACGTCTTCCTCAAATCTTCCCTAGCAACCTTGCCACTGATGCCTGGCTTTCTATAACAGATTTAGAGAAACAATACACACTGTCACAGAAGACATGCTGTATTGCTTAACTAGATATGGGATCAAGCAGCAAAATTCAGCTCGGGGTTCATATTTCAAATAACTCAAAGTTTGGGGATGTTTAGAGTCAGTGAATTACAAAGAGGTTTATTGCAAACTTTCAGATGTATCAGAATCTGGATTTTCAACATATCCCAAGTTCAGGGGAGTTCATTGGAGATTTTTGTTTGGGATCCATCTCTAAATAGAACCAAAAATCTCCATTGCACTGACCCAAATCCACATCTTTGGAATCACAACCTCTTTATTACAGCACTGGACAGTGGAACAAAAACTAAAAGATAAACAGAAACAAAGAATCTGAACCTGTATTTCATGCTAGAGTGTAAATGGCACTTACTGATGTACTGAAATGTACTAGTATGTGGTCTTTCTGATACTGTGTGTAATAAAAGCTAATGTGGATCAACTTACTCCCCTAACACCCTGCCATAATGAGTTATTGCTAATTCCCAGGGATTATAGCAGTCCCTGGAACTCCCTAGATGGGCCTGAATGTGTTGCATACTGCCAGAAAACAAACAAATAAATCTTAATTGTGCTCTGTGGTGATCCCTTCCTAGAATGGCCATGTGTCTGCACTGGATGTACTACAACTTCTCAGCCAATGGTTGCACACCTAAGGCTATGTCTACACTATGGGCCTTGCAGCAGCACAGCTGTACTGCTGCAGCTGTGCCACTGTAAGGTCTCCTGTGTAGCCGCTCTATGCCGAGAGGAGAGAGATCTCCTGCCAGCATAATTAAAACCCCCAGTGAGCAGTGATAGCTGTGTCGGTGGGAGACGCTCTCCTGCTGACATAGCACTGTCCACACCGTCACTTTTGTCTGTGAAACTTTTGTTGGTCAGGGGTGTGTTTTTTCAACCCCCTGACCAACAAAAGTTTTAACGACAAAAGTGCTAGTATAGACCAAGCCTAAGAAAACGGTATTGTGTGGAGGAGGAACTTCTGAGAAAACGTCTTTCTAGCTTTTTTAGATTTGCTATGAGCTAGGTGAAACCTTATTAGTAGGTTAAGACCTCATTGAGATTGATAGGTGTGAACTCACCCTCCGATTAACACCTGTAAGGATATGCTTCATCCTAGGACAAAAGAAATATATGAACATGCCCAGGAGTTTGTTGCTAAGTAGTGCAGGGTGGGAGAGTGAGTGAGAGAGAGGCAAAAAGCAAGAAAGCCAAGCAGTAGCCTGAGAGCACAGTGTGAATCTAGAAAAAGCTAGAGAGAGATTTTGAAGAAACTGCTCTTTTTGTTCTTGGTTCCTCCTGCATTCAGACTTGGACTTGGTACATTCCTTACAAATAGGTGAGATTGTTTCAAAAGATAATACCTGACTGTCACCAATTTCAGCTACCAGCTGGAACATCCCCAGGGCCCCGAACTTTGACTGGCCGCTCGGGATGAAAAGAGACAACACATTCAATATGGCCATGTCACAAATAGCAAGTTAAGTATTAAGGAAATTAGGGCTTGAGCTGGAGAAGATCTAATGATGTCTATTTTAAGGAGATGGGAATTTGTCCTATAGTAAAAACACTGATCAAGGCATCCTGTGTTTGCCACTTAGCACATAACTTCAACACCAATTCAAATTTACCCAACAGTGGAATCATACTGATCCATAACCATACTGGTCTAGATAATTAGTCCTGCCTTGAGTGCAGGGGACTGGATTAGATGACCTCTCGAAGTCCCTTCCAGTTCTATGATTCTATAATCACTTTCTTCATGTACTGGGCAAAGCACTGATCCTGTTTGGATCCTCAGCATTCTTTTGCAGAGGACTCCCTCAATAGGGATTCTGTTTATAGTTAAATTCCATCACATGAGACATAAATAAATCTCCTGTGCTTTATTGAAATTTAACAGTTGCTTTTTAAGGCAACCTCAGGCACAAGTTCCCACCTTTTCTAATTTTCTCCTTAATATTTCCTTACTGAAAAAGCGTCATTGTTGCCTTGGATTCAGATTTGTTTATGCTTGTTCTTTTTCCTATGTACTAGAGGGGAAAAAAAACAATTTTCAAAGTTCTTTTAGCATTTAGATTCCAGATGTTATTACTTCTGTGAGATCATTGCACATCCCCAGCCTTTTCACTTTGATGATATTCTTGTACATTATAATAAAGTCAACATGTATTTTGCAGAATGCACCAGTTCCAAACCCTGAAGGTTATAACAGTTCATGCTCTGGTTTGTATTTTACATCTGTTTTCTAAGAACTTTAGACAGAGTTGGGAAATGACACACGAGGCTATGTGGCGTGTTGACTATTTTTTTTAAATGGCAGAAGAAGGTTCCAAATGAGACTTGACAGGTGTGAGAATTACTGTGAGTAGAATTCAGTACCTGAAAACAGTGGCTATATATTTTTGTATTGAATTTCCATTTCATTTTATTAAAAAGAAATGGCTGAAAAGAGAAATCACTGAGCCTAATTATTGTGGCTTAAGATGCATATATAAACAAAGCCATTACTATATGTTAGATATAAAATGTGAATAATTTAGCCAACATAACCGATAGAGTTGAGCACATAAGTCACAGCATATAATTTACTCAAAGTAATGTTGTTTAAGGCGCTGTAGAAGTGCAAAGCGTTACATCACATTCCATTTGAGATACCTCACTATTCTGGAAAAATACTTAATCAGGACATCTCCACAGGAATTTAAGCCCAGTGTAATTTAGTAGCTGATTAATGGGAACGGTTTATTTCTTTAGCTACCATAGTCCAACCTCATGGACTTACTCTTATGCTGATTCTATTGATCACAGCTATCTCTCTCTTATTCGTTGTGATTAGAACTGGGGGAACTTTTTGCAATGAACAGTGTATTCAAGAAATTCGGGACCCTTTTGTTTTCATGAATGATCTGCAAACTGACTTTGATTTTCATTCACTTGTTTATTCAGCATTATTTGATGAATGGGTTGAGAGAACATATTTCACAGCCACTATTGCTTTGAGGGTTTACTATTCATAATGGATGAAATCTTGGCCCCATTTAAGTCATTGGGAGTTTTACCATTGACTTCAGTGGGGCCAGCATTTCACCCAATGTGCTTTACACAGTGTGTGATTGGTTAGATGATATTATTTCTGCTTCCTGATTGGATGATTCCAAAGCCCATATAGCTTTTAATGAGAACTATGTTAATGTAACACTGACAGATCCTGGTCATCGGTGGGCAGGATCGAACCTGCGACCTCTGGAGCTTAGTGCATGAGCTAAAAGCCATATGGCTGTTAGCTAAGGCTGTAGTGTAGACTCATTAATCTCTCTCTCTAAGTGGTGTCAATGCCACTAGATGGGACAGAAAACCACACACAGGAAGTGTGTGGGTTACGTATTTCCCCTAGCTGAGGAAGCGCATCCAGAGCTTCAGAGACTTTCCAGTTAAAATCCCAGATGAGCGCCCACGTGTAACACTGACAGACACCGGTCGTCGGCGGGCAGGATAGAACCTGGGATCTTTAGAGCATAGTACATGAGCCTCTACTGCATGGGCGAAAAGCTGTTTGGCCATTAGCTATAGCTGTAGAGCAGACTCCTTAATCTCTCTCTCTAAGGGCACATCTTCACTGGCAACGCTTGTGTAGTCGCAGCACAGTGCTGGGAGAGCTCTCCATGAGGGGCGTGGCTCCCAGCGCTGGTGCACTGTCTACACTGGCACTTTACAGTGTTGAAACTTGCTGCGTTCAGGGGGGTGTTTTTTCACATCCCTGAGCAAGAAAGTTGCAGTGCTGTAAAGTGCCAGTGTAGACAAGCCCTTAGTGGTGTCTGCCACTAGATGGGAGAGAGCACCAGACCCAGGAAGTGTGTGGGTTACATTAACACCTCCGGCATAAGCAATCAGACCTTACACAGAGGTGCACACATAATGAATTTGCAACAGTTCCCTTTTCCGCTATTTGTGGGCTCCTCCTCTGGCTCCACTATTGAAAAAGGTGCCATTGCTACCACTTCTTCCCATTTTCTCCCTAGCAATGCAGTGGTTATGGTCTTGGACTGGGACTCAGGAGATTTGGATTCTGCTATAAGCTTCCTGTGTAGCTTGGGCAAGTCAAAGAGGTGTTAAATAAACTATGATTCCCCCCATCCTGGGGGCAACAAAGTAAGTAACTTTAAATGACACAAGGGTGAGGGGCTCACTAAAGGCTTGTTTTCCCATATAGTCTTTAATGACGACTGTACTATGCCGATAGGAGAGCTTCTCCCATCAGTGTAGTTAATCCACCTCCCCGAGAAGCAGTAGCTATGTCAACAGGAGAAATAAATATAAATTAAAAATTAAATAAATTAAAGAAACAACATAGTTATACTGATATAGCTCTGTAGTGTACACCTGGCCCAGGACAGGAAACATCTTGGATGCAGGGCTAGGGTAGTTTTAAAAAAAAAGTTCTATTTTAGGAGAAAATTTTTAATTTGTATACACAATGGATTACAAAAATCTCGACTGTTTAAAAAAAGAAAGCCTCTCCACTCAAAGCACAGCATTGTGGGGACTCATTTACAAAAAAGTTTATGATACCTAATTGCTGGAGCATTTATTTCGCCAACAATTTGGCTGACAGACTGTGTAGTCTTTCTATTATGATCGTGTCATGCCAAAGTCAGAGGGCAGAGTCCTTGGGACAAGGGGGTTCACACGCACACACGCAGAGCCCATTATTAAATATTGGTTCCCCACATAGATATTTATAGACCGTAAGCAAGTCATTCTTTAACCTTCTCTTTGTTAAGCTAAATAGATTGAACTCTTTGAGTGCATCACTATAAGGCAGGTTTTCTAATCTTTTAATCATTCTTGTGGCTCTTCTCTGAACCATCGCCAATTTACCAACATCCTTCTTGAATTGTAGGCACCAGAATTGGACACAGTATTCCAGCAGCAGTCACACCAGTGCCAAATCCAGAGGTAAAATAACCTCCGTACTCCTATTAAAGATTCTCATTTATGAATCCAATTGTCCCATTAGCTTTTTTGGCCACAGCATCACAGTAGGCGCACATGTCCAGCTGATTATCCACCCCATGCCCAATAGGGCATCTAGAGTACTTAACTTATTGCTCATTCAGGGAAAGAATGTAAAATTTAGGCATAGCGTAAACTTTAGGAGAATGATTAATGTGCTTTGTTTTGCTTTCAGATGGTTACATTTTTGGAAGGTAGGTGGTGGAGTGAAGCCGCAGACAGCTTCCTTTCAGCAGCTAGGAAGAGAGAAAACCTAAAAAGCAGTAAGTAGTATGCCAAGCACACTCCAAGGCTTTTGGTGCACTGTAGCAGTGACATTAGCACGTGGCAGCCAGCGTGCTGTAGATTCACGCCCTAGCTTGCAGAGCAGTAACTTGCTGTGTAGATATGCCCTTGGCAGCAAAGTATCCATCCCAACAGGACCCAGGTATAGTAAACATGGGATTCTTCTTTTGGGTTTCTGAACATATACAGACATAGTAGCTCCCTGGATCTCTAACCTACAAAGGGTAAAATTTGCCCCAGTGCAGAGAATCCCATGCACTACTTACATCCTCATAATAGGTCTTAGGTGGGACTGAAGTTCTGCATAATCTTGTGCTGGCCTCCTGAGCAGTTGTGAATACACTCAGACTGAGGTACACTGGGTCTCCTTAACTCCTGGCAGACATAGATTGGGTTGCCAATTACTCTACAACAAATGGGAATTACAAACTACTGCAGTACAACCAACTTCCCTCCATACCCTGCTTGGAATCTGTATTCTCCTTCTGTAGTTTGGCACTCATTCACCGTCTTACTATCCCATCACATGATTTTTGTGAAAATAATACCATTTCCATTACTGGGATCCAGTGACCAAGAGTATAAATTTAACAATCAGGCAGTTATTCCCTCTTTCATTATGGGATTTTCCCAGATTGTCTCAGCTATATTTAGTATTTATGTGTAATGAGTCACAGTGTCCACCTGTGGTGTCCATAAACAGAATTTGTAAATAGCACTGACTGATGTGACTCAAGTATTTAAAAAAATGAAAAAGTCCAGTTTTAGCATGAATTCAAATATTGTTGGCAGTTCCAAGAACCCTGTGTGTTTCGGCTCCGGGTCTAAGGGGGTGGAATACTGGAAAACGCATGCTTTGGCCTGACTCTCAGTTCCGTCTGTGCTGGTGGCAGTAGTGATGATTATTTCATAATAGGGCAAACCCCTTTTTCAGAGGATATTGCAGTCTGTTTAATGTGTAACATGTGGATGAGGTCCTAGTGCACACACTCTGTTTTGATTAAATCTTATCTACACTCAAGTTATTCCTCTCAAGTCAGGGCAGCTGCACTGTGAAATAACACTTGAGTTGCTGTGTTCTCACGGGTGCTGCACTCACTCGTGTGTGGTGCTACGTCTGCTGAGGGCATACCCCAGGGTTCTTTGTGCTGCAGTAAGATAAGCCACTCTATGAATTCTTTCCCAGTGAACTGTGGGAAAACTTGTCTTTTCTTTCAGGAGCACATGGGGGAAATTGTGAGAAAGCGACAAGCAGTACTTGAGCCTGCATTCACACAACAGAGTGGTCATTTTAGAAGCTGACAAGGTGTGCTGCCTCAGAGGTGTGTTAACTCCAGCTTAGCCTGTACCCCTTGATATCCAGCAATTCAGGTTAAAAGCACGACCACCCTCGAGTTAAGGGGCACCATGGCAGGTATAACTCAGGTTAATTTTGCATTGAAAACAAGCCCAAAGCAACTTCTGAAACCTGGATTTAGGCTCTTAAGTCACTTAGGCACTTTAAAATGTTTTATTCTTTGCTTATACCCCCTCTTGTAATCTTTGCAGAAAGTCAGCAAATAAACAACTGTCCCATATCTGCAAATGGGAATGAACATGGACCATTTATTCAGATACATGTGTTAGGAGAATCCATTTAAGCATATGGGTCCATATGTTAGAAGGATGTATTTGCACAACCAAAAATCATTACGGGAATAAGGTAAGGGGATATACTTGTTGAGAGCATAGAGCTTCTAGTGACAGTAATGGGAGTTCAGGCAAAGATTCAGGGAAGAATATGCCCCTTAATAAATGAAACTATATGAAATTTTCCTGATAATGCCAAAACTCACATGAAACTTGTTGGGTTTTGTGGTTAGTAACAAATTCAAAATTCAGATCATGTGTATCAGAAGATCTGCTCAGACTCACAAACCTTTTGAACCCATTCCAGTTTCAAGCAAATATGACACAGTGTAGGCTGGGGGGGTGGGAGGGAGGAGGGGCGAATAATTGCATCAAAATTCTGTAAAATGTACCAGAACTACATGTTTTCATTATGAAGCTAGAGGAAATGTGATGCTCTTGAAGCACTTTTACATTTTTTGGATTCACTTGAACCTGAAACTCAAAGCACAAACATCAGGAGGTGCAAAACAAACATAGATCAGGACCAAAAATAAACACGAAGTAATTTGCCTGAATCTCTGTGAGCTGAAACCACAAGTTTCACACAGGTCAAGGAGGGCCTGATTCTGCAAGGTGCTAAGTGCCCTCAGCTCTTAGAAGTCAATGGAACCAAGTCAAGAGGCACTTGACACTCACCAAGATCAGATCCGTAATGAATATCAGTAAGAGGGTGTTTCCCGTGAAATACTTTGATTAGGAGTAGAAACCAAAACGCCTACTCGCAGATAGTGACATTAAAAAAATCCCCAAGGAACTAGCAATTTGTAACACCATAATGAATGCAATGCAGGCAGCTGAGCTAGCCAATAACATGAGGCATATTAATCTGAAATTATAGCAGCATCTGATAGCACAGCAATAGCTATGGGTCCATCAACTTTTCCATTATAAACAGCCATAAAACTCTGCTGAAGAGAAAGATTTGGTGTACAGTTTCTCAGCCTCAAAGTAGTTTTAAAACTTGCACTGAATTAATTTTTCATTTAAAAAAAATGTCTTTGTGGCATTAAGGAAAAAATTAAATCCAAGTTTATCAGAACAAATGTTGCATGTCTTTTAAAAAAACCATAACAAACGTTGCTTTTTTAAAAGAAAGTTGCAATGCTTATTATTCCATAATGGAAACCTAGAATCGTCTTATTTCAAAAATAACTTGCCAAGTATAGAATCATTGCTCATTCCTGATGAGAGCATTTGCTGAGAGCTCCTGTTCCAAACATATGTGGCTGATAATTTGCTGGAAATGTTAAAACAATACTTTAAAATTAAAATATAGTGATTGGCCTAAGTTAAGACATGTAGAGGTCTTGTCTGTTCTCTCTGCTGGATGAAGAATGAAAGTTCACGGGGTACTTTATTTGTAATCCTTACTGTGCGTGATATGTAACAAAGATTATTTGTATTGATTGGCATAGCAGAAACCTCAGAAGCTTTATCGACTGTTACTATTATGATAAGGCTGACAATGGGCTGGACGTTTTCCAAACACAAAAGGTGGCACAGTCCTTATCTAAATGAGCTTGAAAACTAACAGATACAACATAGAGGAATCACTTTATCAGCCATTAAAATGCAGCCAGACATCTCTGGGATCAAGCGGAGCCAGCCACCTCTAGAAACACAGCAGCTATTGTAACTGTGCCAGCCACACAAATTGAGGGGAAGGAAGTAAAGAAGAAAGTGCCTTAGCCAATTAAAGCAACAAGAGGATGTATGCAATTATCCAGATGTAATATGGCCACGAACCCCAGGGAGACATTGCTCTTCTTGTGAAATGTGACAGCTGATCTTTTATGATCAGATGGTAGTTAAGTCTCTGAACCTTAGTGTTAGGATTTACCTGGGAGGCACAACTCCGGAAGCACAGCAGGATATTATTTCACTACTGACTCAGTGAGTGAAGATGGTCACCTCTTCAGTCACCAATACCACTTCCTGCAACACTTAGTTTTTCCCTCCAGGGTTCCCGTGCATGTCTGATACTATGTAGATTATAGAGGGTCCTGTGGCACCTTTAAGACTAACAGATGTATTGTAGCATAAGCTTTCGTGGGTGAATGCCCACTTCATTCACCCACAAAAGCTTATGCTCCAATACATCTGTTAGTCTTAAAGGTGCCACAGGACCCTCTGTTGCTTTTTACAGATCCAGACTAACACAGCTACCCCTCTGATACGTAGATTATGAAATTCTAGGGAATCGAAGTATATCTAACATCTTGGTCCAAATTCATCCCTGGTGGAGCGTATTTGACTTTAGTAGATTTACAGCAGGGATGGATTTGGACTGTTTTATTTACTCTGATCCAAATAGAGCAAGCAATTGTATAGAGCTAATTTGAAAATATTCTTCATTTTTGTTTGGTTATGTTAAAGTGATGTTGGTAGTGCCACAATCATTTAAGGGACGGTCAGTGCATTACGACCTTCTCTTTCAGAGGTTTATAGTTCTGCTGTGTTTACTGTGCTAAGGTCTCAGCTCTAGAGCACATTCTTGGTATCAAATTTGGGGAACAATTGGGTCAACATTTGTTATATGGAAGGTTAAGGACATAAAGAAAAAGGAGTTAAGCCCTACACATATGCTTAATTTTCAGCAGTTGTGTATTTCTGTTGATTTCAATAGGATTAAAATTAAGCAGGACCAGGCCTCAGTGGTTAATGGAGGTAGTTTCTACCTTATAAAGTCTCATACAATAATTTACATGGACATGGAATATATGCATGGAAGCCAGGCTGACAATGGACTCAGTGGCTATCTTAAAGAAGCTATTAAGACCCTAATTTCTTAGGTATCACAATGTAATAGCACTTCACGCTTCCATAGAACCATTTGGGTGTTGAGATGTTTCCTAGATATTATTTAAATGAGCGTCCTTCTGCAAGGCACATGTTTTTGTCCATTGTTAAGATCAGGTGTAGAACGCTTCAAATTTTCTGTATCATTTATTTTTTTAAAATATTGGTTTGTGTCATGACTTGCAGAGGCACTTAGCATCCACACCTGTTGTTCAGTCTAATTATGGGAGCTGCAGGTGTGCAGCACCTCTGAAGTCAAGCTGCTAAGAGCTGATACCAGGATTAGCTCCTGCTTTTGCAAGGAGATGCAGTTACAAGGCACAATGATTCAGGGTAAGGACAGAGATTTGGAGTAAACCCTGAAATTATTGTCTATTGACACTTAAAGCTAGTTACTAAAGTAGTTTTTTTCAGTGAGAATAGTATGCTGTGAGCTATGTTCTTACTCATCAAAATTGTTTAAATCACCTCAGCAATTGTTGTAATATTGATCTTTACAGTAGATGTACAGTGTTACATATTGCTTGTATCTCAAGTGATTGTAGAGATTTTGGTACCTCAGTGTATAACTATTGGGGAGAGGACACAACTTTATAGGAGACTTCAGGATGAAACTGTCCAAGGAAAGGAGGGGAAAGCAGTTATCTATTGTGGTTATTGCTGAAGTACAAAACACCTCCCCTTTAAAATTGTGTTACTAGTTTGCAATATCTTAACTATAAAGGGAAACTTGTGTGAGAGAATGATGGGGAAATGGAGGGGAAGACAATGAAGAAAAGATCTGCTGACATCTTGAATCTATTTGTCAGTGTTTACGTCGCCTTGACTGCAAATACCAAAACCCCACATCAAATATTCAAAGAAACTGCCTTACTCCAACAGATCCAGTAAGTTGTCTGCCAATGGAAAGCAAAGGGCAATATTTTTTTACAAGCAAGTGTGCCAACATTTTATCATTTCATCTACTGGGCTGTAAGCACTGGTAAACAATGGCTGTCATATTAAAAGGAGAGTTTATTTTCTATATCACATCCACAAGACCACATTTTGGCATTTGTCTGTACACTGAGTGGTCCATTTTCCCACAGCAATATCCAGAGTACAACCACCCCATGACTATTTATCCCACAAATATTTTCAACACACTATAAACTACCTATTTAGATGGTTTTAATATTTACTTCCTGAGTGGAATGGAGAAAACTTGATATGGAAAAGTCTGATCATTCAAGCCCTCTCAGAATGGAACATCCACCATTTCTGTGTTCAGAGGTGCTGGAACAATTTGTATAGTGGGGGTGTTGAGAGCCATGGAACCAAAATGTAAACCCTGTATATGATGGAAACCACTTCAAGCCAGGGGGTGCAGCAGCACCCCCAGCACCGCTAGTTCCAGCACCTATGTCTGTGTCGTGTTTTGAACTCACTGCATGGATGATTTTTACAGGTTTTAGTTATTATGCAGAACTGTTACATAAACGTGGCATGTGGAAACCTACTAAGAATAAAGAACAAATAGCAAGAGACGTGTCAGTTCCTCAAATACTGGTACAAAAAACTCTTATGGGAAAATTGCCCAACCAACAATCACTTTGACTTTCAGCAGGCTTTGGATCAAACCCTCAAGTGATAAAATCCTCCCCTGAAATGGTATCTAGTGCTCTCTCTCATGTCTGGCATGAGAAATTGGAAGTACCACCAGAATTATTAACAGAAATTCTTGGCAGATAATTTGAAGAAAAACAAACTGATTCAAGAAAATCAAACTTTTTGTGGACATAAAAGGCTGAATGTGTTGAATAAAATATTCACTATTAATAATTAAGTCTGCTGCCATGGTAAGGCTTGTAGGGACACATTATGTAAAAATGTTGAGCACAATCAGATGTTGACCTACATTTTTTTGTTTAAAACAAATGTTAAATGGCTGGGACTCTTATTGAAAACAGTTATTCTCAACAAAAGATTGACCTGCCACTAATATCATCATCAGTATCATCGATGGGTACAGTAGATATTAAAGGAAGAGTCATAAGGACTATGGGTGAAATTTTTCCTTCAGTAATGCACACACCAGTCCCATTGATGTCAATGGAAGAGCCATGTGTGTAATTAGTGGAAGAATTTGGGGTCACTAGATATCAGTGAGAGGCTTGTTAGTCTTGCATACTCAGACCAATTTGATCTTAAGTGTGTTTTCAACCCCTCTTTTCTTTCATCCAATCCCTGGTGTTCTGGATGGAGAGAAGAGAGCATGCAAGACGGAGTTCTTGGGACTGGCCCAGTAATTCACAGCAAAACACCTGAAAATTCTTCAGAGGTAGCCATAGGTGCTGGAACTAGGGGTACTGGCTTGAAGTGGTTTCCATCATATACAGGGTTTATAGTTCAGTTCAATGCTCTCTGCACCCCCACTGTACAAATTTTTCCAGCACCCTGCAGGTAACTCTCCAAGAAAGGAAAGGCCATCCCAATACCAACTCCGTTATTATCAGCTAAATAAAGTGACTATTTCTGTTCAGGAAATGTCAAGAAAATCTTAGGCCTGGTCTACACTACGGGTTTAGGTCGACTTTAGCAGCGTTAAACCGAATTAAGCCTGGACACGTCCACACAACGAGGCCCTTTCTTTCGACTTAAAGGGCCCTTTAAACCGGTTTCTTTACACCACCTCCGACGAGGGGATTAGCGATAAAACCGGCCTTTGCGGGTCGGAATTGGGGTAGTGTGGACGGAATTCGATGTTATTGGCCTCCGGGAGCTATCCCACAGTGCTTCATTGTGACCGCTCTGGACAGCGCTCTCAACTCAGATGCACTGACCAGGTAGACAGGAAAAGACCCGCGAAGGTTTGAATTTCATTTCCTGTTTGCCCAGCGTGGAGAGCACAGGTGACCACGCAGAGCTCATCAGCACAGGTAACCGTCATGGAGTCCTCCCAGGATCGCAAAAGAGCTCCAGCATGGACCGAACGGGAGGTACGAGATCTGCTCGCCATATGGGGAGATGAAGCAGTGATAGCTGAACTCCGTAGCAGTAAAAGAAATGGAAAAGTATTAGAAAAGATCTCCAAGGCCATGAAGGACCGAGGCCATAACAGGGACACACAGCAGTGCCGCGTGAAAATTAAGGAGCTACGGCAAGCCTACCACAAAGCCAGAGAAGCAAACGGAAGGTCCAGGGCAGAGCCGCAAACTTGCCGCTACTACGCGGAGCTGCATGCGATCCTAGGGGGTGCAGCCACCACTACCCCAACCGTGTGCTATGACTCTCTCACTGGAGAAACACACAGGGAAGACGGTTCGGGGAACGAGGAAGATGACGATGGAGGTACTGTAGGTAGCTCACAGCAGCAAGGAAGCGGAGAAACCGGTTTCCCCAACAGCCAGGATATGTTTGTGACCCTGGACCTGGAACCAGTAACCCCCGAACTCACCCAAGACCCTCAGGGCACACAGGAGACCTCTGGTGAGTGTAACTTTGTAAATATTTGTAAACATTACAAAAAAAAGCAAGCAAGTCTGTTAACGTGTATGGGGATGGAGCGGAAATCCTCCAGGGACATCTCCAGAAAGCTCTCCTGGTTGAAATGGGGTGATTTTATTAAGGGGGACATTCAGAGGCGCCCGTTCCTGCTCTTCTGACCAGAAATGTTCCCCGCTGTTAACCACGCGGTGGGGGGGAGGGGTGAAGTGATCATCCCAGAGAATCGTGTGTGTGTGTGTGTGGGGGGGTGGTTTACTTGTGTTTGTGCCGCATGTTAACCGGGAAACCGCAGCCCCCTCCTTTTACATTGAAACCCCATTTTAAATGGACAACCCAATTCATCCTTGATATGGGAAATGCGCTGCTGTTTGCAACCTTTCCCGCATGTTAAGAAGGTTAAAAAAGCCAAAACACTGTGGCCTACGATGGCTGCCTGCAAGCCGAAATATGCGACCTTGTAATGAAAGAGTGTACCCATTGTTCCCTAAAATGTGTCTTTTTTAACCACCTCTCCCTTCTCCTCCACCAGCTGCAAATGTTTCTCCTTCGCAGAGGCTCGTGAACATTAGAAAGAGAAAACGTAAGACGAGGGACGAGATGTTCACGGAGCTGCACATGTCCTCCCATGCTGATAGAGCACAGCAGAATGCGTGGAGGCAGTCAATGTCGGAGATGAGAAAAGCCCAATATGAACGAGAGGAGAGGTGGCGGGCTGAATCGCGGGAAGAACAGAGCAAGTGGCGGGCTGAAGACGATAGGTGGCGTCAGCTTGCAGACAGACGGCAAGAGGCAATGCTCCGTCTGCTGGAGCATCAAAGTGATATGCTCGAGCGTATGGTTGAGTTGCAGGAAAGGCAGCAGGAGCAGAGACCGCCGCTACAGCCCCTGTGTAACCAACAGCCCTCCTCCCCAAGTTCCATAGCCTCCTCACCAAGACGCCCAAGAACACGGTGGGGGGGCCTCCGTCCACCCAGTCACTCCACCCCAGATGATCGCCAAAGCATCAGAAGGCTGGCCTTCAATAAGAGTTAAAGTTTTAAAATGCAGTGTGTCCTTTTCCATCCCTCCTCCCCCACCCATCCCAGGCTACCTTGGCAATTATCCCCCTACCTCTGTAAGGAACTAATAAAGAATGCATGAATGTGAAAAAACAATGACTTTATTGCCTCTGCAAGCGGGAGGGGAGGGGAGGGTGGGGTGGGGTGGTTGGTTTACAGGGAAGTAGAGTGAACCGGGTGGGGGGGGGGTTGGAGGGTTCATCAAGGAGAAACAAACAGAAGTTTCACACAGTAGCCTGGCCAGTCACAAAACTCGTTTTCAAAGCTTCTCTGATACGCACCGCGCCCTGCTGTGCTCCTCTAACCGCCCTGGTGTCTGGCTGCGCGTAATCAGCGGCCAGGCGAGTTGCCTCAACCTCCCACCCCGCCATAAAGGTCTCCCCCTTACTCTCACAGATATTGTGGAGCGCACAGCAAGCAGCAATAACAATGGGGATATTCTTTTCGCTGAGGTCTGAGCGAGTCAGTAAGCTGCGCCAGCGCGCTTTTAAACGTCCAAATGCACATTCCACCACCATTCGGCACTTGCTCAGCCTGTAGTTGAACAGGTCCTGACTCCTGTCCAGGCTGCCTGTGTACGGCTTCATGAGCCATGGCATTAAGGGGTAGGCTGGGTCCCCAAGGATCACGATAGGCATTTCAACATCCCCAATGGTCACTTTCTGGTCCGGGAAGAAAGTCCCTTCCTCCAGCTTTCGAAACAGAGCAGAGTTCCTGAAGACGCGAGCATCATGTACCTTTCCTGGCCATCCCACGTTGATGTTGGTGAAACGTCCCTTGTGATCCACCAGGGCTTGCAGCAGCATTGAAAAGTACCCCTTGCGGTTTACGTAGTCGGTGGCTTGGTGCTCCGGTGACAAGATAGGGATATGGGTTCCGTCTATGGCCCCGCCACAGTTTGGGAATCCCATTTCAGCAAAACCATCCACTATTGACTGCACGTTGCCCAGAGTCACTACCCTTGCTATCACCAGGTCTTTCATTGCCCTGGCAAATTGGATCACAGCAGCCCCCACAGTAGATTTGCCCACTCCAAATTGATTCCCGACTGACCGGTAGCTGTCTGGCGTTGCAAGCTTCCACAGGGCTATCGCCACTCGCTTCTCAACTGTGAGGGCTGCTCTCATCTTGGTATCCTGGCGTTTCAGGGCAGGGGAAAGCAAGTCACAAAGTTCCATGAAAGTGGCCTTACGCATGCGAAAGTTTCGCAGCCACTGGGAATCGTCCCATACCTGCAGCACGATGCGATCCCACCAGTCTGTGCTTGTTTCCCGGGCCCAGAATCGGCGTTCCACGGTATCAACCTGCCCCAGTGACACCATGATTTCCACATTGCTGGGGCCTGTGCCTTGTGAGAGGTCTATGTCCATGTCAATTTCCTCATCACTCTCGTCGCCGCGCTGCAATCGCCTCCTCGCCTGGTCCGGGTTTCGCCTTGGCATGTTCTGGCTCTGCATATACTCCAGGACAATGCGCGTGGTGTTCATAGTGCTCATAATTGCCGCGGTGATCTGAGCGGGCTCCATGATCCCAGTGCTAGCTATGGCGCCTGGTCAGAAAAAAGGCGCGAAAGTAGTATCTGATGGACCAGGAGAAGGAGGGAGGGAGGGAGGGAGGGAGGGAGGGCCGAGTGACGACATGGCGTACAGGTACAGGAACAGGGAGAAACACAAACAACTGTCACACAGAATGGTCCCCCCAAAGATTAAACTGGAAACCCTGGGCTTAGCAGGCCGTTGATTTCACGGAGGAAGGGGAAGCAAATGAACACAGAACAAATCTATTTTTTACATCTTAAGGTGGCAGCCGACGCTGCAGCATGAGTGACAGCCATACCAGTATGACGATGACGGGTACCAATCATAATATGCCATCATCTGCCAAAAGGCAAGGGGCTGCTGCTGTGTAGCAATGCAGCCCCACGTCTGCCAGCCCCACGTCCGCCAGCACCCAGCATCGCCCTCGGCCTCTTCTGGGTGCTTAGCAGACAATATTGGGCAATTGGCAGAAAATAGTATATTATGACTGGTAACCGTCATCATCGAAACAGTAGCATGTCTGCCCAGGTGGCCATGATTGACAGCCATACCAGTACGACGACGATGGGTACCAGTCATAATATACCATCGCCTGCAAGGGGCTGGTGCAATGCAGCACTACGGCTGCCAGCCCCATGGCTATCACTCATGCTACACCGTCTACCGCCAAAAGGCAGTTAGCAGCTGCTGCTGTGTAGCAATGCAGTCCCACGTCTGCCGGCACCCAGAGGACATATGGTGACGGTGAGCTCAGCTGAGCTGAGCGGGCTCCATGCTTGCCGTGGTATGTTGTCTGCACAGGTAACCCAGGTAAAAAGGCGCGAATCTATTGTCTGCCGTTGCTGTGACGAGGGGGGAGGGGCCTGACGACATGTACCCAGAACCGCCCGCGACACTGTTTTGCATCATCCGGGCATTGGGATCTCAACCCAGAATTCAAAGAAAAGGCGCGAACCGCTTCTCGGCTCGAGCTGTGGCGCAAACGTAGTATCTGACGGCCTAGGGGAAGGAGGGAGGGGGGCCGAGTGACGACATGGCGTACAGGCACAGGGAATTAAAATAAAGAACGGTGGCTGTGCATCAGGGAGAGACACAAACAACTGTCACAGACTGGTCCCCCCCAAAGATTAAACTGAAAACCCTGGGTTTAGCAGGCCGTTGATTTGACGGAGGGAGGGGGAAGCAAATGAATACAGAGAAAATCTATTTTTTTACATCTTAAGACGACGGTGCAGCGTGACTGATAGCCCTCAGCATCTTTCTGGGTGCTTGGCAGCAAATACGGGGCGGTGTATGACGATGGTCTTCAGGCCTATTGCACGAGCTGCTGCTCAGGGAAGACTCTGCTAACGTGCGATGACCCGACTTGTAATAGGCCGGCTAACAGTCATAATACACCATTTACTGCCAAAAGGCAAGCCCCACGGCTGCCAGCACCCAGATCGCCGATGAAGGCTACCAGTCTACTGCACCGTCTACCGCCAAAAGGCAATTAGCAGCTGCTGCTGTGTAGCAATGCAGTCCCACGTCTGCCGGCACCAAGAGGACATATGGTGACGGTGAGCTCAGCTGTGCTGAGCGGGCTCCATGTTGTCTGCACAGGTAACCCAGGTAACCCAGGTAAAAAGGCGCGAATCTATTGTCTGCCGTTACTGTGACGGGGGAGGGAGGGGCCTGACGACATGTACCCAGAACCGCCCGCGACACTGTTTTGCATCATCCGGGCATTGGGATCTCAACCCAGAATTCCAAGGGGCGGCGGAGACTGCGGGAACTGTGGGATAGCTGTGGGATAGCTACCCATAGTGCAATGCTCCGGAAGTCGACGCTAGCCTCGTACTGTGGACGCGGTCTGCCGACTAGAGCACCTAGAGCATTTTATTGTGTGGACATACACAATCGGCTGTATACAACCGATTTCAATAAAACCGGCTTCTATAAATTCGAACTAATTTCGTAGTGTAGACATACCCTTACTCTGTATGAGACATTAAGACAGAACAAATTGCGAATGGAAGGTTGTGAATTCATATTTGCTGTTGATATTCTACAGTTTGTGTAAGGAAGAGATAATAAAATCAGTCCAGATACGATATCAAGAGATGTGACCAGATTAAACATTAAAGGTCCCTGTTTCCTGGGGTTTCCACTGTGCCCTAAACAGGGCAGGTTAGAAAGTGTGTCCATTAATCCATTTTCCCCTGCATTCCATCAGGAGCAAGCTTCATTCTGCAAGAGGTGTAGCAGTGAGCAGGCAAAGGCTCTGCGCTCACAGCCCCAGGAAGTATTATGGCACTGGGGCTCCTTTTATTATGGGCTATCAGCAATTTGCATAGTCTCTCCCTAAGACTGTAAACTCATCCAGGTAAGGACAGTATCTGCCCTCATCCTTTTCACAAGCTTTCTCTGTGTTGGAGCTAAGAAAGCCACCATGAAGCAGTGAAAATAAAGCCTCACTGTCTGGCCCCTTTATTATCTATTTCCCTTAGAAAGCAGAATCACAGTGGTTTCATGCCTTCCACACCCCCTCAAGAAGGCAGGATTTGTTTCAGAACCATACACCGCCCTGGAAATGTATCTTCTTGGGGTGAACCAAGAGAAGAAAGATCCGACAAGCTCACCAGGGATCGGTCAGACAAAGGCACTTGAGTGAACACAATAATCCCTAACTAATTTTGCCCCCACTTTTTTATTATTATTATCATTAGTAGATTAAGTTTCCAAAGCACTTGTCACCATAGTATCTAAGTATGCATATTTTCTCAAGCAACATGAGGCTGACAAGAGGGATACATTTTACAGCAATATCTTGTCAGGACTCAAAGTCAGTTTTAAACAAACACTATTAGTTGTGAATATGAGAAGTCCATATGCCTTTGGGCATTGTGTCAAAAAGCTTTTACTGAGAAAGTGTGAATATACTCAGATCTAGTGAATGCAAAAAATATTTTTCTATTTACTCAGTTTTTGTACACTGATCAAGAGCAGGGCCTTTTCTCAACTATTTTACTGGGTCTTTTAACCTCTACTGATGCTGTAGTAATCATAGAATCATAGGACTGGAAGAGTCCCCGAGAGGTCTTCTAGTCCAATCCCCTGTACTCATGGCAGGACTAAGTATTATCTAGACCATCCCTGACAGGTGTTTGCCTAACCTGATCTTTAAAATCTCCAATGATGGAGATTTCACAAGCCCTCTAGGCAATTTATTCCTGTGCTTAACCACCCTGACAATTAGGAAGTTTTTCTGTAATGTCCAGCCTAAACCTCCCTTGCTGCAATTTAAGCCCATTGCGTCTTTTCCTAGCCTCAGAGGTTTAGGAGAACAATTTTTCTCCTTCCTCCTTGTAAAAACCTTTTAGGTACTTGAAACCTGTTATCATGTCCCCTCTTAGTCTTCTCTTTTCCAGACTAAACAAACCAATGTTTTCAAGCTTCCCTCATAGGTCATGTTTTCTAGACCTTTAATCATTTTTGTTGATCTTCTCTGGACTTTCTCCAATTTGGCAACATCTTTCCTGAAATGGGGCACCCAGAACTGGATACAATATTCTAGTTGAGGTTTAATCAGCATGGAGAAGAGCAGAAGAATTACTTCTCGTGTCTTGCTTACAACACTCCTGCTAATACAGCCCAGAATTATGTTTGCTTTTTTTGCAACAGTGTTACACTGTTGACTCATATTTCGCTTGTGATCCACTATGACCCCCAGATCCCTTTCTGTAGTACTCCTTCCTAGGCAGTCATTTCCCATGTTGTATGTGTGCAACTGATTGTTCCTTCCTAAGTGGAGTACTTTGCATTTGTCCTTATTGAATTTCATCCTATTTACTTCAGACCATTTCTCCAGTTTGTCCAGATCATTTTGAATTTTAATCCTATCCTCCAAAGTACTTGCAGCCCCTCTCAGCTTGGTATTGTCCACAAACTTTATAAGTGTACTCTCTATGCCATTATTTAAATCATTGATGAAGATATTGAACCACACTGAGATCTGATCTCTGTGAGACTCCACTCGTTATGCCCTTCCAGCTTGACTGTGAACCACTAATAACTACTCTCTGGAAATGGTTTTCCAACCAGCTATGCACCCACCTTCTACATTGTATTTCTCTAGTTTATTGATGCGAAGGACATGCGAGACAGTATCAAAAGCCTTACAAAAGTCAAGATATACCACATCTACCCCTTTCTCCCTATCCACAAGGCTTGTTACCTTGTCAAAGAAAGCTATTAGGTTGGTATGACATGATTTGTTCTTGATAAATCCATGTTGACTGTTACTTATCACCTTATTATCTTATCTAATTATCTTTGGAATCTCACCTGTCTTCCATGACTTTTTGAAGATAATCACTAATGGTTCAGATATCTCCTCAGTCAGCTCCTTGAGTATTCTAGAATGTATTTCATCAGGCCCTGGTGACTTTAAAACTTCTAACTTGTCAAAGTAATTTTTAACTTGTTCTTTCCCTATTTTAGCCTCTAATCCTACCTAATTTTCACTGGCATTCATTTAGGTAATTGGTACTAAAATGTTTTGGTGAAAACTGAAACAAAAATGTCATTTAACACTGCTGCCATTTCCACATTTTCTGTTATTGTTTCCCCACCACCCACTGAGTAATAGGCCTACCCTGTCCTTGGTCTTCCTCTTGCTTCTAATATATTTGTAGAATGTTTTCTTGTTACCCTTTATGTCTCTAGTTAGTTTAATCTTGTTGTGTGCCTTGGCCTTTCTAATTTCGCCCCTGCATACTTGTGTTGTTCGTTTATATTCATCCTTTGTAATTTGACCTAGTTTCCACTTATTTCAGGATTCTTTTTTGAATTTCAGATAATTGAAGATGTCCTGGCTAAGCCAGGTGGCATTTTGCCATACTTCCTATGCAAACTACACAGTGGCATAGTTTGCTCTTTTGCCCTTAATAAAGTCTCTTTGAAAAACTGCGAACTCTCTTGAACTGTTTTTCCCCTTAGACTTGCTTCCCAAGGGATCTTACCTACCAACACCCTGAGTTTGCTAAAGTCTGCCTCTCTGAAATCCATTTTCTTTATTGTGCTGTTTTCCCTCCTATCATTCCTTAGAATCATGAAGTCTATCATTTCATGATCACTTTCACCCAAGCTGCCTTCCACTTTCAAATTCTCAACCAGTTCCTCCCTATTTGTCAAAATTAAATCTAGATCAGCCTCTCCCCTAGTGGCTTTCTCCACCTTCTGAAATAAAAAAAATTCTCCAATGCATTCCATGTGCTGGGCCCAAGAAGGTGGTGTAAGGAAGCCTGACCTCCCCCAAACCCCTCCCCCACTGCTGCTCTTCCAGCAGCTATCAGCCTGATGCTTTGGTGGTAGCATGGGCCCAACCTTAGAATATCTGTGGTCAGTTGCTACTTTGGCAGGCTGCCAACATTTTCCTGAGCAGTACAAGTGAGATGGGAAATTGTGATTTTCAGTGTTGTATGTCAGCAAAACCTTAGCAGAATTCATAGGACCAAAAAAAAAAAAAAAGGCACTTCTCTAACTCAAGGCCTACTAACAACAACAGAGGTGTTCAAGATTATCAAAAAAATCACAAGAATTTTTTATAATTGTAACTCTTTTGCCCATCTGAGTTGGCAGCAACAAGGGCCGGGTTCAGTATCTAGGGGTTCCATTTCAATAACAAAAACCGGCTCGAGCCCCCACCCAGTGACCTGGGACAATTATATACCACCCCTCTGGTGCCTCTAAGCGGCAGTACTTCCCCTCTCGCAAGCACGGAGTCTGAGTGTAGAAAAATCCTTTTAATAAAGGAGGGAAACAATAGACAGCAGGTTTAAAAGAAACAAAAGGAAGTATTTCTTCACATAACGCACAGTCAACCTATGGAACTCTTTGCCAAAGGATGTTGTGAAGGCCAAGACTATAACAGGGTTCAAAAAAGAACTAGAGAAGTTCATGGAGGATAGGTCCATCAATGGCTATTAGCCAGAATGGACAAGGATTCAAAACCATGCTCTGAAGTGTCCCTAGCTTCTGTTTGCCAGAAGCTGGGAATGGGTGACAGGGATTAGATCAATTGATGATTACCTGTTCTGTTCATTCCCTCTGAGGCACCTGGCATTGCCCACTGTCAGAAGACAGGATACTGGGCTAGATGGACTTTGGTGTGACCCAGTATGGCCGTTCTTATGTTCTTCCTGTTAATGCTACCATATTAGCATAAAGGTGGAATTGGGAAGTCACTTCTAGTCCAGTTAAAGTCAATAAGAGTTTTACTGTTGACTTCAATGTGAAAAAATTCGGGAGCCCTGATCATCTTGGATATCTGGCCTCCCTGTATGAATCAGGATATTAGATATACAGTGGAAAGGCTGAATATCTGCCATGAATATTCCTAGAAAAAAGATCCTTATCCTCAACAATTGCCACACATTCTCTCTCAATGAGCTCTGATGAGGAAACATCCTTTCAAAATAAATGATTTTTCTTACTTGGTTCATCTTTGGGGATTACCAGACCTACGTCTCTCTTGACTCAACAGACCACCAAAAAGTTCAGAGAAGGGACCTTCCACATGACTCTTCTGCAAAAGATTTGGATTTTCCAAATGGCAGCTTACAGTTACACATTTCTTCCTTTTTCAGTCAGTCAGTACTGCAAAAATAATAGCAGAGAAAACAAGAGATTATGTTAATAGTTCCCAAATGACTACAAAGAACACATAGATGCAGATGACAACAGATTTTCTTATGAAGCCAAGAGGAGGTGCATTTTGATTTAGGAGAAAAACGTTTGTAACATTCCCATTTATAAAGATATATTGAAAAGTTTGTGTTCAAATAATTCTCTTTCAATTACTGGCAAAATTCATCAAGGCATCCAGCATAGAACATCTGATACAGGTTAGAGGGAATTTGCCTTGTAGAATTGGCTCAGAAGTTTAAAATCCTTTTAAGGAAATACATCTACATAACTATTTTTTCTTGTAAGATTAAAACAAACCAGACTGATGCTCTTCAACCATTCAAGAACATCTGTATAGTCAGCACTGACATTTTCCTTTCTGTGACAGAATTATTAGAATCCTTGCTTTTACTGACCACTTTAAAGTATAACCAAATCCATAAATATCACTCTCACTGACCAATTTTTGCTGGTCTTCAACAGGTTTCATCACATAATCAAATGCACAGGGCTATATTCCTGCTAAGACAATGATGGAACCAACTGTATCTGCTCCCTTATTTGGGATGTTGCTAACATATAATGTGAGTTTTAATATTAAACACAACAGCTGCTCCTTGTGATTTCTCCCTAAGAAACTGGCTTCACTCCTGTGTTTCACATGGGCCTCAAGAGCTTCTGAACTAGACTTAACTCAGATTGATGAGCCATGTCAGAAGGAAAGCCCTGAAGGACAAAATCCTGTTGCCTGGCAAAAAAGTGTACAACAGTCTTCATGAGAAACAATTCCAGATGATTCTCAGGATTTTTATTACATTATTTGCTATTTGTATTCAGTTTATTTCCAAAAACAAAATGAAAAATCATATCTAGGGCTTAACATTCACAAAGTGTTGTACAAATATTAATTAAGCTAATGATATCTTGGTGAATTTCATACATAATTATTATTTCCGTTAAACATACGGGGAAATTGACCCTTATTAAACTCTATAGGAATGTTCCATAGATATTAAACCAATTGGAATCTATAGAAATTGAAGTGAGTTCTATAGCTGTTAGTCTAAAAACATATCGAATTTAGCTGAGAACTACTGTCTTTTAACAGTATTTTTGCACTATCCTATAGAAATCTGTAGCAGGGGTATAATTTTCTATTATGTTTTATGTTTTAAAACACCTTTGGAAAAGTTAACCTTTTCTATTAAATTCTATACAATTTTTTCCATTAGGGGAAATTCAAACACTGAGTTGCTCAAGGTCATAAAGCAATGTAAAGGAACCCCAGACCCAAGCACCCTGAAACTTTGAAAAAGTACAAATTCAGATGCAGATTCATAGATATTAAGGCTAGGTGGGACTATTGTTATCATCTAGTCTGACCTCCTGTATAACATAGGCCATAGAACTTCCCTGAATTAATTCCTGTTTGAACTAGAGCATATGTTTTAGAAAAGGATCCAACCTTGATTTAAAAATTTCCAGCGATGGAGAATCCACCACAACCTTGGTAAAAAGGTCCAATTGTTAATTACCTTCACTGTTAAAAATGTACACCTTATTTCTAATCTGAATTTGTCTAGCTTCAACTTCCAGCCACTGGATTTTGTTATACCTCTATCTCCTAGATTAAAGAGCTCTATTAATCAAATTTCTGTAGGTATTTATAAAGTATGATCATGTCACCTCTGAACCTTCTCTTTGATAAATTAAATAGACTGAGCTCCTTATGTTGCTCACCACTCCTTTACTCATTCTCTTGGCTCTTCTCTGAACCCTCTTCCAATTCATCAGCATCCTTCTTGAATGGACACAAACTGGACACAGTATTCAAGTAGCAGTTGCACCAGTGCCAAAAACAGAAGTTAAATAATCTCCTTACTCCTACGCAATATTCCCATGTTTATTCATCCAAATAGTTCATTACTCCTTTCAACCACAGCATTGCTCTGGGAGCTCATGTTCAGTCAGTTATCCACCATAACCCCCAAGTCCTTTTCAGAGTCACTGCTTCTCATTATAGAGAAGACCATCCTTGTAATCTCATAAAAAAATAATAGCAAGTCAAAAAATTATATCAAAGATCTCAAGATCTCGATCCAGCCCTTTTAACTGAGTCTCCTTGACTAAAAAGCAAAGGTGACTCAAATAAGAACAACCAAGATCACTAAAGACAGCCAGACCCCATCTTGGCAGTCTCTTCACATTAAAGGTAATACCAAAGACACCAATACAGACAGTTGTGGAGTTGTCAAGTGCGCTATCTACTGCAGTGAACAAAATCTTTGGACCTCCGGACTATTATGCCAAGAGAAGTAGTAAGCAGAGATGGGTCACAATATGTTAGGGCAAGACCTTCCCCATCACAACACATTTTGATTTAGCTAGCAGTATAAAAATATCCTCTCTTTGAGGAAATGTGTCTGTGTAAGAATTGAATTTTTAAGTTTAAAGGGCAAAAAATATTTCATTCTTATTGACGAACAACCTGTGCCATCTTTCTGTGAGCATGTGGTGTGACCGGCTTCTAATACTCTATGGTTAAATTGCCCTCTGCCTCCCTAAAGACCCTCTACTTACTTATTACATTGATTTATATAGCACCAGCATATTCTAGCTAGTTTGCAGACAAACATGAAGACAATATGCTGGCCCTGAGAAGCTCACAATCTAAATTCAGTTTAAGACCATGATCCTGCAAAATGATCCACACAGGTAGACCCCTGCACCTGCCTGGATTTGGGATTATATGATCATCATCTTCACCTCCTATCCTATATTGTTGTGTATTGTTGATGTGAACTGGTAAACAATGTGCTTTCCACCCCAGAGCTGGCTGGTGAGTAGTGCTTTGGGATCCTTGAGGATGAAAAGTGATGTATATGTTGTAATTGAGATATTATTCTGTATGGACTAATGGCACTTTGCAATTGGCCCTAAAATTATTGATAAAAAGCTGATTACCACTAAGAATGCCATTGATTCATTTATGTATTCATGCACACACACACATTATATATATATTTATACAGGATCCAATGACAGAGAGCTGAAGCTAGATAAATTCAAATTAGAAATAAGGCACATTTTATTTATTTATTTATGAATACAATGAGGGTAAATAATCACTGGAACAATTTATCTAGGGATGTGACATGTTCTCCATCACTGGACGTCTTTAAATCAAGATGGGATGTTAAAATACCTTACAGCTCAACCAGAAGTTATGGGTTTGATGCAGGAATGATTTGGTGAAATTCTATGGTCTACGTTACACAGCAGGTCAGGCTAGATGATAATAATGATCCCTTCTTTCTTTAAAAAAAATCTATTAATATTTTCTGTAATTCCAGTAATGAATCTAGGCACCCCCCTGGCATTTTTTTTTTTTTTTTACAATGCTTCTATTTGGCTGTGTGTGTCATTTGAAAGAACTAGTTGCAGACAATAATGGTTTATTGAAAGCAGGGAATTACTATTTGGAACAAAGTTTGTTTCTAAAAAGCGTGCCATATAGGTCTATATTCTTTGGAAACACAGAAGCTGTTCCCTGTGACACATACTATTTGCTGAAAATTTACGGTAGACTGACTCATGCAGGTTTATATTGTGCTCCATTTAAATACTATTTTTTGGTTAAGTGGTAGCTATTTCAGTGGTTACCTTTTGGTTTGATGGTTTGTTTTTTTACAGGGTAGAGAAAGTTTACCCAAATTATAAGCCACTGCCAGTACTGCCTGAGGGAAAATGTCATCTTGACATTGATTTCTTTAGGGAATGAATCATGCAGCCATATAACTTAGCAGCACTGTCTGTCTAGATTTGTGATGGTTTTTTGTTTCTGTTAATACAAAGTTTGTCACTTGAAAAAATGTGTGATGTCTGGTCTTATGTGTATTTATAGTTTACCCCATGTTTACTAACAATTCTACTATGTGTGTCATTCATGTCTGGCATATGCATCGTCAGTAGTTCCATTTCAATATAGAAACCCATAATTTCATTTGATATTTTGTCCATATGCATCATTTTTGTGGCTGCACTTTGTCTATGATGAGGTATTATAAGAATGCATGCTTAATGACGGAAACCATAATATGTTCCATATATAGTACTACATGGTTATTGTAAACTGTGTTTGACACACATTTATGATTTAGATCATTAATGGCTGTCTGCATCACCGATATGACCCATTGCATCACTTTTTAAGAAACCAATGACACTTCTTTACAGATTCCCTTTAGCTCAGCTAATTCAAGGAAAATCAGAAAACCAAATCTTTAATCAGGACAAATTCACATTCTAAATTGTGAATAGGATTTAAAGGATTTCTTGAGGCCAGAATCTGCTACCTTGAACTACCACTTAGGTGGCTGTTACTCTTAGGAGTAAGAGTTGTACAATCAGACCAGCATTAAACTCAGCATAACATATGTTTCTAGTCTATGTTTTAATCCTTTGCAATTGACTAATAGATGGATTGCGTCTTCTATTTATTTCTTTTAGATCAGTTGGTTTCTTTGTTTCCCCTCTTTGTTCTTAATTGCTTGTTTTTGTTCATCGTTATATAGAGAGTGCTTGGTGCTGTACAGACATATAGGAGATCAGCATGTGTTTGCAATCTCAGTTTAGGACTCTATTCAGCCAATCACATCTCATGCCCGTCACCCCTTAAAGCTCAGGATTCAATGACTTTCTCTGGTGCTGGCATGGTGTAGAATGTCAAGACACACCATCCCCACACCTGTGTATGAAAGAGGTCCATTCTGATGACCTCAGAGGGAGTCAGCCCAGGGTGGTACTGAGGGCACATTGACACTCATATTCAGGGAAAGTCTCTCAGGGATAAATGACTCATTCCACATCCTCCGTAAAGTGAAACACGTGCTTTCTGTGAATCCCTTTTGGTTTCACTCATTCCTTAGTTTAGAAATTGTTGTCATAGAGAAGAGACTGATTGCAGCAGAGGAGCTGGCACTAGCAGCATTAAGCAGGATGTTAATCTAAGTCCATCTTCAGTGTCCATCTGTGCCCTAGTGAAATTGGCTTACCACTTCTGAGTAGGCACTACGCCATCCTACCACATGGGTATTAGAATGGGTAGCCAAGCGATCATGTGCATACATTGACTATGGGCAACAAGGGCAGGATTCCAAGCCCAGGAATGTGGACACAGCTGTATGTCTTGCTCATGTGGACATATTCAGTAGTTAATGAGCCATGTCAACAACACAGATAGATTCAGCCAAACTGCCTCCACCGCTGTGCAAAGTGAGTTTTTTGCATCTCAGGGACCAGAATGTGTGTTGCACAAGGACTGGGGAGGAGAGGGAGAACAACAATCAGAGATTTCATGGTATTGCTTTACTCATTTTGTCACTTTCTGCCCCTGTTGAATCACCATAATTCTTTGTGTGGGAAATAAGCATTTTAAAGGGAACATACCAGCTATGTGATGCAGCATTGTGTGTGCTTTTTATGGCACATACCTGCTATGCGCTGTGGATGGGAACTGGTTAATATTAGAAATGATCTATCATCAAGAACCCAGACCAAGGGTAGGCAACCTATGGCACGTGCACCAAAGGCGGCACTCAAGCTGATTTTCAGTGGCCCTCACACTGCCTGGGTCCTGGCCACCAGTCCGGAGGGCTCTGCGTTTTAATTTAATTTTAAATGAAGCTTCTTAAACATTTTAAAAACCTTATTTACTTTACATACAACAACAGTTTAGTTATATATTAAAGACTTATAGAAAGAGCCCTTCTAAAAACATTAAAATGTATTACTGGCACGTGAAACCTTAAGTTAGCATGAATAAATGAAGACTCGGCACACCACTTCTGAAAGGTTGCCGACCCCTGACCCAGACCCTTGGAAGAATTCAGATCCTAATCTAGCTTTGAACTATGCAGCTCATGCCAAGTTCTAGTTACTACCCAGGGCTTCAGGTCTCTCCACCAGAAACAAGGAATTAAAATATATCTAAGTTAGGATAAAAACACATTAGCATGCAGTGCTTTGGATTAGCCAATATTGGTAAGATAGGTATAATTCCTAATGTAAAGTCCTAGGAGTGTGCCATGTTCTGGACCTTGAACTGAAAAAGAATGCGGTTCATATTAATAAAACATTGTTCCAGCTGGAGCTAGATAAGAAACATTTGAAGAAATTAAGATGTTGGATAAGATTTTGCTTACGCTATCTCTCTCTGGAACTGATTTAATGTTATTTCTAAATACAAATTCCATTACCCATCAGCTTAGAATTTGAATAATTAAACAATGCCAAAGGGCAAAATCTGGAGATGGTTGAAATACTTCTGTGATTTATGAACATTTATTTTATACCCAGGACTAAATCTGTAAGTGTAGGCAGGGGATTAATTGTAGAGCAAAGCACCTAAATGTATATCATTTAAAACGTGACGGGGAAATAGCTTGTAGTTTTGGTTATCCTATCCCAAGAACATCTTCTGAAAACACCTGCTATTTGTTTTACACTGGTACATTCCAATGGCAAAATTACTAATCAGAAGTATTTTAATGAGCCCCGGAGATAAAATTTATTTCTGTCACAGATGGCTGGACAATGTCTAGAGAGGTGTGAACTTCTCCAGAAGCAGAGAAATCACTACATACTAGTACTGAATTGTACACAGGTGTGTTATGCAAGGTGACATTATAACAAATCCATGTAGTACAAACAACAACGATTGTATAAATCAGACACACACACGAAACTGGGACTAGAACTTGGTCTTTCAGATCCAAAATCACAGGCCTCTACCACTTAAGACAAAGGAGAATTGTATCGACTGCTAGTAGTAAGTCCCTTAGCCTCTGTGTGCCAGCCACTAGATGGCTGTATAAGACACTCATAAAACATGCACAGAGTTGTAAGGGGGTTTGTGTTACAGAGCCAATATATTACACAGTATCCCCACGCTGCACAGTGCTGTGACCCAAGAAGCGAAGAAACCTTCAGCTAGGACACAGACTGTGTTAGACCTGGACTATGCTGGAGTTGGAACTGTGTTATCTAGAAGTCTATTTAAACAAATATTTTACCAGCAGGATAACAACAGTGTCATAGGCCATATTTTGCCAAACTGTGCTTCCAGGAGCTGCTGCCACCCTGGAGCCGCTCCGGGTAAGCGATGCCGGGCCAGAGGCTGCACCCCAAACCCCTCCTGCACCCCAATCCCCTGCCCTGAGCCCCCACCTGCACTCCAACTCCCTGCCCTGAGCCCCCTTGTACACCCCACACCCCTCCTGCATCCCAACCCCTTGCCCTGTGCCCCTTCCTGCACACTGCACCCCCTCCCACACCCCGCACCCCAACCCCCTGCCCCAGGCCTATATTCATGGCCCTGCATGCAATTTCCCTACCTAGATGTGGTCCTCCAGCCAAAAAGTTTGCCCACCCCTGAAAAAAGAGAACTAACTAACTAAGTGTGTGTGTGTTATGTTCCCAGCATGCATACGTGCACACACACACACACACACACACACACACACACACACACACGTTACATAAAATCATAAATTACTCTTGCTGAAAGGTCACAATGTAACACTGCTTTATTTCTTAGAATTCAGAATAATAACACAAAAGAACCCAAAACAGAAAGCACAACCCACTCCACCTGACTCTAGCCTGGCTCTCTGACCATGGACTCTGCTGGGCCCACATCCCTTGCTTCCTTACAAAGCCCTCTAGTCTGCAAGCAGGACCAGAAATAACCCCTGAGCATTTAAAGTAATAGTTTACAATTTTAACACTGTTTATAATACACCACTATGTGTTTGGTTGCAACATTTAAAACAAAGGGGGATAAGGCAGGACACTGCAGCCAGAATTCTGGAAGAAGGAGAGAGGGACAGACATGGCTTGAGAATCTGATGGCTAACAGTGCTCAGTACTATCACTGCAGTCCTGGAAGTGAAAATGTTGCCGAGGAGCTTTGCTGTTGGTTTTGCCAATATTGTTTGAGGTATTTGTGTACATGATGGGTGAAATTTGGCCCTATGTAGAGAGGCAGCACAAAGCTTAGATGTTAGGATGAAATTCAGCCCTGAGCAGTGAACCAGCATAAGGTCTATGCCTTGTTTGGCTCTCTTCATAAGGCCGAATTTCACCCTCTGTCAATAATTTCTCTCCCAGCAATGAACCAACCTTCTCCAAAGTCCCAAACACCACCTATCCCTCAGTGGAGGGGACAACAGTGTGGTAGGGTGTATACCATACTGACTTCTTGGCATTCTCCCCTCCTCCTCCCCCCAAGATCTTTGGCCTGACTCTGCTTTAATATATTAAAATAGATGTTGTCACCCTACACTTAGCTTTTGTGGAAAAGAGGAAAATGCTCACTCTCTCAGGGGGATTCTCAGTTCCAATCTTTTGTGCATGATTCCCTTCCTCCCCCTGCCAATACAAGGTATCAAGCACTGAGAGATGATACTTAATGATACCAGGTTAATTCCATTTAGGTTGGAAGCAGTGCATTTCCTGCTATAAATGGAGGGCTGTTTCCAGCTATAAAAGTTTTGAGAGTTCTATCCTGTAATTGTTTTGTTCCTTGTACATAGTGTTTAGAGATGGGTCTCAAACCAGAACCGTGCACTCGTGGGGAAGCTCAGATTCAGGTCTGGATTCTGCGTCTGGCCCCTATGTTAACAACGTGAAATACTAGAATGCCAAACCACCTTTGGAATGTTCAAATCGCAGATCTGGATCCTAATCCTGTGACTCGGGCCCACTATTCGATTTCTGAAGGGAGAAAGATAGGTGAAGGGGGGGAAAAAAAGACATCTGAGATAGGGCTCCTCTCTCGAGTGTAAACAGAGTTAAATTTGTGTCACGAAGCAGTGGGCTTAGTTTTCTAAAGGAGGCATGGTTCCCAGAAGGAATTACATAAATATTTATGAAAATGAAGCAGGAAATATTTTCCCAGGGTAGGACACTTATTCAGTGCTACATCAGGTCAGCAAAAGCTAGAGGCTATTTGGTAAGTCATTCATTGGAACTGAATCACTGCCTGCTTGTTTGCTGGGTTCTGTTCTGACACAGGAACAGGCTGCACTCTGACTAACACAAATTATGAAACAATTGCAGCTTTTCCCTTTATATTTTATATATATTCATATCTAACAGAACTTGGAATTCCCTTTTTTTTTAAACAACCCCAAAGTTTGGCAGTATCTATATGTGTTTCCATGGAAAACCATAATGGTGGCATTAGTTAATTTCAGGCCTTTCATGGAGTCTCATGAGAGTATTATTGTAGCCAACAGTCATTTTCAGTAACAGGAAGTGCTCTGTGGCCAATTGCTCGAACTGACAATAGGGATGAAATTAACCTAGAGACGTCCCTGTTAATGTGGTGTGATTCCTGGGAAATGTGAATAAGCGCGAAAAGGGCCTGGTGCTGCATATTTTATATACCCCACTGAAGTGGGCTTTAAGTAAGAACATACCATATATTATCTTCAGGCCACATGTTTGAAGAGCTAATCAATGTTGGCTTTGATCTTGCAAATCCTTGCACGCTGCATAACTAGGGACACAAGGCTGTGGTGTCCCAGTGCAAGTGTGAGCAGAGGCTACATGTAGCTTGGATATGCTTGAACAATGCAACATAAGTGGACCCCCCCAAACAACCTGCGAGGCCAGAATGGATGTTAGGACATTGTCACCAAGACTGCTGGGTCATGTGTAGCCTCTTGAATATCATGTTGGAAGTTATGTAAGACTATTGCAGACTATCTTAAAATCTCTATTTAATTGACTGTACAGGCAACAAGGCTTTGGAGGAATTCTTGTCATTAGCTGTAAAGTGCAGTTCTTTTTGGAAGCTGTTTGCCGCCACTCATAAAGCATTGGTCACTGCCTGGGTCTCTGACTGGAATAATGTAGTGTAGAGCTGCTGTTTACAGACTACAGCCACATAAAGCAAATGTTACAAAATATGACATGGTGTCAGAACACACAGGGTCAGATTTTGAATGAGAAATCAATGAGAATTAGGCACCTAAATCCCAATCTGGGCCTAAAAGCTTTAAAATACCTTCCCCCTGCCCCGTCCCTCGTGTGCCATATTATAGTATTCTATTTCTCTCTATTCTTTCCTTCTCTAATCAGTTCCAAGCTTTGACAGTATTGGAATGAACTCAGTATCCGACATGGCAGGCGGGACAGTCCTGACCTCAGATACTGTGGTAGTAGGGGCCATAGAAGTACCATCGGCAGATATTTTGCCTTTGAACACCTCCAGATCCCAGTAGTTGATCAGTACAGGTATAGGGAAGCTCCCTGAACTATTGAAGTCTTGGGCTAGAGCTGCTGCAGGTGGACCCTGAGCACTCCAATCTGAGTTTTACCTATGGTATAGGCAGGATGTGTGAACAGTTGAGTCCAGTTATAGTATGTGGGACTGTGCTAATCAGTCAAGTTGGCACTAGCATCTGGCCACCTATTGGTAAACTTTACAACTACCTGAGCAGGTTGTTGTTTGTACTGTATGCAGCATATTGACTTTTGATGGTTAACAGCGGAGGGATATTAAGGTAAAGGTAACACTCAGCTCCTGAGGGAAAGGCTTAGATTCTAAAAAGGTAACATGTGACATAATGGTGACTTGTGTACAGCTGATGGCAAATCTACAGAACACTTCATGATTTTCTTTTGACTATTCTCAGCGGTTTCTGGTAAAACATTCTTGCTGCAGGAAACACAAACGCTGGTTTGTTCATTTTTTTCTTGCCTACAGACATCTCTCTTTGCCTGATTCAATGAGAATTAAAATGCACAATGGCTGATGTACCTCATTACATCTCAGTCACCACTGAATTCTCCGAGCAAATGTTTGCCTGCATCACTTCCCCTATCACTGTTTACTGCTGAGGAATATCAAACAATTGCTGGAAGATTTCTCAGTACTGCTGAGCAGATTCTGCCATTCACATTGGTTTGCCAGCATGCCATCCTCAGAACCAACTACACTACTTTCCTGCTCCTACACCATGGGCGTCTTGCGCTTAAATGGACTTTATGCTCACAAAATGGAAGTGAAGTGTCAGAAAAAGGGAAAGGATAAATAACATGAATTTACAACTTACAAAGTGATAGGCAAATTCACAATGCAAATCACAGTCAAATTTATTCCTGTGGGAACTCCATCGACCCACAATCCCAAATTCTTATTCTTCCTGCATGCCCCTCTAGCTATGGTATATTTGTTTTCCTGCCTTCCATCTTATTTAGATTGCATGCTCTTTGGGACAAGGATCTGTCTTCTTATATTTCTGAAAAGCACAGTGCACACCACAATAATAAAGAGAGAGAGTATTTTGAAACAGCATGGCAACCCATGACAAGCCTGGCTATCAGAGGTGAAATCTTCACTCTGCTGAATCAGTGGGAATTTTCCAATGTGGCCAAGATTTCCATCCCCACCTCCTCCCCCCCCCCCCCCCCACATGCTTGAGATCAAAGGCCTCCAGCCATCAAAAAAGAGTAGGTACCTTGTGTAACTGCACACTTCTGTATGGGTATACTTGCTGCTATGTTATCTGTCTGTCAAAGCCTGTAGGGCTATAAAATTAATTTCTCTTTAAATAATGAGGAAAGCATCTGAAAAGCTATTTCTCCTCTTTAATATGTTTTCGCTTAGGATGGGCACAAACAAACGTGTGTGTAACCAGCAATAAATTACTCAGCTCCAACAAATTAGCCCCCCTTCAAGAGCAGCTCTCCCCTTATTGAGCTAAATTCATCCAGAATGTAATGGGACAAAAGTTAGTAGAGTCCCACCAGAGATTAATATGAGCATCCATCTGCCTTTGCTCCCTACCTGCCATGATTCATTGACATTGTTACTATATTTTTTATCTAATTAAGACCTCGAGTCTGCCTTTTTCAAGTAGGGTTGCTCTGCGAAAAAGTGCAGTGGGACCACACAATAAACAGAGGCCCCAGGAAGAATTCTTGTGACTGCCAGAATTCCTCCAGGGAATCACACACTAGTTCCTCTACTCAGGGGGTTTTACGCCCCTTTGTCTGTGTGTTTGAGCTTCAAACCCACAAACTCAGAGCAAAACTCGGAGAACCATGTCACATAAATCAAAACCAGCACTAACTGAAAACCTCTTTTGCAGTGCAGCTGAGAAAACAAAGACTGAATGGGCCTGGAGCTGAACTACTCCATTGCCTATAGAGGTCATCTCTCCTGTCTGGCAATGGGATGCGTGGGCTAAAGGCGGGGTGGAGAATTTTGCACTGCTATTGCTTAAACTTTAAGCCTCTTCTGTGGCTTCAGTCCTCAAGGTTGTCCTTCTGGATCTTGTCTTTCAACAAAGCCAGGGAGGCCACAGAGCAACCACTACAACAGTCTCCAGGTGCTAATAGCAGCCATGGCCTGTGGATTCTGGCTGGCAGATCAGCTTGGTTCAGAGATCCCCTGCTCATACCCATCTCTCACCCTTCCACCATGCTGCATGGAGCCACCAGAAAATCTACAGCATGGCATGCAGGAGGTGTGAAGTCCCATTCTATGACTTCTCCTTGAAGCAGAGCTGCAACCATTCCATTGCTTTTGGGGGATTTGGCGGGCTCTTGCTGGCATATGTCCCTTACCTGTTATAATGAGCGTAAATTAATTTCCTTACATAACACAGAACAAGCATCTTATAATTAATTGACATTCATTTGGATAGAAAATCAAAGTCTTTCTCTTCTGAATGATGGAGTGTTGGATTTCCCCATTATAAGTGTAAAAAGAAAAGGCTAACAAAAACAGAGAGAGCCTCATATATCCAAGACATTTCCTCTGGCCAACGCAGCTAAATATTTCACAACTAAAAGATAAATTAGAATAAACAGCTGTCACTGTTAAATAAATATTCTGGACAATGTATCATCTGTGCAGGATACAAAAAACTAACACATCAGTGACCTCCTTTTCCCCACTTTATTTAGTTTTTTTTTCAAGTGTAAGCTTCCAAGTCTTTGCTCTGCCTCATTTAGTGAAACATTTATTTTAGAATCAACTTGTATTTTTCAAAACTGAAACAACGAAAGGCATTTCCTGAGGAACTGCAAGGATGAGCAGCATGAAAGGACAACAGTGGAGGACATGTGGAACTTTAGTAGTGCTCTTTATTTTTCAAGTTCAGATTTTTGGTTTCGATGTTGACAATCAACCTGCAACAGATGTTTGCTCGACACACACCATTTTACCTGGACCAAAAGGTGAGCTAGTTAATACCAAAGCTGATCAGAGTTGAAATTCTGAGCAAGGAAGGGATTTGTGGTGTGGGATGTGCATCACCAGTGGGGTGGAGATGAAGGATCTGAAGCATTGCAGCTCTAGCCAAATGAAATTTGTAGGGGAAGATGGAGGGGAAGGGAAAAGAAGGGCTGCAGTGAGGAGACTTGAGAATTGTGGAATTTTTAAAAAATGTTACTGGAACCAACTCCTGCACTTTCATATAAAGTGTTTTCAAACTGGGCTATGCATACCCCTCATCTGGGGGCTCTCGTCTGGGGTACATTGGAAAAATTCTGTAATGGAGGACAACACCTTTTATTTAGTAAGTCTTGGCAATCTAATCAACATTTAATCTCCTTTCAATTAAAATTGCAGCCGCTGTGCAACTCAGAATCAGAGGTATTTTAAACTCTGAGGCATGCCCCCCTATGGGGCACGGAGGAATGTTTGGGGGGGCTCGGGCCAGCCCTGCAAGGCAGGGCTCAGAGAGGGAGCACCACCACCACACCCTGACTCACCCCTGCAGGCCACCCTGCCTGTCTGGGTTGGAGGGGGGGCGTGCAGGGCCGTCCTTGGGCATATGCAGGATACGCGGCTGTGTAGAGTACCCGAAAATTTGGGGCACCATTCTCCTGGAATCCTCTCTTCTCCAGACCCTCCCCCGTGCTGGGCCGGCGGGCTTCTCCCCGCCCCCAACCCCACCTGTTCCCTCACTTGCTCCTCAGCCAGGTGGCTGAGGGCTCCAGGCTCCATTTCTGCTGCCCCAGCCCCGGGGAATCCAGAGCAGTGTGGCCAGTCACTGGCAGTCCCTCCCTGGACCCTGCTTGCCTGCGCCGCTCGGTCTCCAGCAGGGGCCGGGCCCGGGCCCAGGCCAGGACAGGAGAAGCGAAACTTCCACGTGAGTCAGTGGGGTGAGGGGCCTAAACTGACAGTGCGCTCACTGTCTCTCACACTTCCCTAACACACACACTCTCACACCCACATACACTCTGCCTCTCACGAGTCATAGTCCCCCAATACAGATTGTCACGCGCACACACAGTCTCACACTCCCCAAGACACACTCTGTGACACAGTCCCCCAACACACAGTCACACACACACAGGCTCCCTCTGTCTCTCTCAGATGCACGGTCTCTCTCTCACACACACATACACACATTCTGTCGCGTGCACACACACACACGCTTGTATTATTGTTGTTATTATTGCTTGGTACTTCCTGTCAAAACGCTCCTCGTGAGCCAGGAGTGGGTAGGGGCTGCAGGAGGGCCGGGGGCTCTGGCAAGATGCAGCCCCCCCATGAGACAGCGCGAAGCCTGCCTTGAGCCGCTGCGTACAAAGCTCAGTGTGTCAGCAATGTGGGGGAGGTTCTGGGGGTCTGCGGGCGGGAGTGGTGGCTGTGTCCCCTCGACACACTGGGGTCAGTCAGCAGCACTGGCTGGGGACCGCCTTCAGTGGAGCATAGGGGCACCAGTTTAATAATGCTGCATAGGGCCCCATAAATCCTAAGGATGGCTCGGGGGGGCGGTGGCGCACAACCAAAAATTGTATCACACATGGGGGGTTCAGCTCAAAAAGTTCAAACTCAAGTCAGCGCTCGCCCCCCTGAATGTTCCTCCATGCCCCCTAGGGGTCACGCCCCACAGTTTGAAAACCTCTAGAAGCTGTTGCTAAATGGAAGGCAGAAATCTGCGGGGGGCACATGACCCTATGTGCCAATCCCACACATCACCTCTACCTATCTTAGAAGGGGATACATGGTAAGCTACATTATTTGAACACCACTAATATAAACTTAATATCTTGTCCAAATTGTTTCAGCTAAATTAGATCGCTCCTGTTCAACAATAACACCGCGACTTCCCTTAAAAGCAAGCATTAACCAAGTGACAGCTGATGGTTGCACTCGTTGTTTCTACACTTAAGGGAAGAATACCATCATGTTCTCATTGTTTATAAATGCCTACTTATAGATAATGATCACTGCAGCACATATCAGACTTGAGCTAGGAGCTTCTGTTGAAGTCAATAGGGGCTTCACCATTGACTTCCGTGGGATCTCGATCAGCTCTTTAGCATATCATTCTTTCACCTTCAAGACATTTTACAAATATCTGAGGCCAAATTCCATGCATCATCAGCTTACACAACTGAACCCATGTAACCTAACTGAAGTCAGTGGAATTGCCTGGGGTGTAAATCAGCCAAGAACTTAGCCCATAACAAAGAGCTATATCTTGCAGTGGCAGTTCTAAAACATTTATTCCAGGCAATGGCTATTGAAGCTCAGACTGCTTCCTTATTAGTAATTTGTTATATTTCTCCGTAGGCTACAGAATTGGGGAACAACCGCAAGTGATTTATAGTTTAAACAGAAAAGAGACTTTATCAACATAAAACCATTGCTGCAGACTCATTTGTTTTTATGATGGATTATTCAAATGAATGCTGCTTAAAGGACCATTTTTAATCACCACATTCATTTCTTTAAGATTGAAATCTAATGTTTAACCTTTGCTGAGGCAGTGTAAACTCAGGAAGACACAATGAAACCAGAGGGAGTGGTACAAGTTTGTTTAGTTTCTATCTGAATAATGGAAGCGTACATGCTTGGAAGAGAGAGTTTGGCTGACAATAAACTTCGCAATTAAAATATGCCTGAGTGGGCTATGTCTACACTAGAGACCTTACAGCAGCACAGCTGTACTGATGCAGCTGTGCCGCTGTGCGATTGCTCATGTAGCTGGTCTACGACATAATTACCACCTCCAACAAGAGGCGGTATCTGTGTTGGCAGGACAAGCTCTCCTGCCAACCTAGTGCTGTGCACACTACCACTTAGGCCAATATGTTGCTCAGGGACATGGTTTCTTTTAAGTTTTGCCAACATAAGTGGTAGTGTAGACATGGCTTAGTGACACCACATCATGAATAGAGCTAGGATATAAGTCCAGGTCTCAGACTTGTTCCTTTGGTCTCATCCAGCAGGGACTAGGAGCACTTAGTGTAACCCAAGCCTGGTAATGAGCGAATCCAGCAATTGTGATGTTCGGTCTCTGTTGCTTCTTGGCCTGAATAATGGGTTGGCATGATGACACCAGGGGAGGGGAAGAATAAAAGGAGCATATTGAGGGGATGCTTAATGCTCCTCAGAACTAGAATATTACTATTTTCAAAGGGCTGAATGGTTCAAGACTAGTAATTGGACATGAAGCTCCTCACCTTTAAGTCACTGCTTCAAATCTCCTGTCAAACAGGTGACAAGTGACCATCTGACAGCATTCTACACTATGGGAGATGAATCTGTGGCCTCACTCCAGTTCCTAGTGGACAAGAGCCCATGTTAGAAAAGTCACAGCTGGCTTTTACTGGCATGACAGCCTCATCTGCAGTCCAAATGAGAATCTAAAGACTGAATGGAACAATATATGAACTATCCCCTTTCCTGTAGAGAAGTCTCTCAAGGTCAGTGATGAGGCACATTGGCCAAAGAGGGCATGAGAAAGTTTGCAGTACTGCTGCCCACACCGTACCTGTCCTGTGACTAGAGGACTCCAGACACCAGGTGTTCTAGCTGTTAACAGCACTAAATCCACCAACAAAACTTTCCTACTGTATTTCTAATTGTAGTATCTCAAATGAAGGCTTCTATTGCTTTTAGCACCATCATTATTTTTCTTTTTAAAATGCTGTATCTGTGGTGCAGCCTGTTTTCCAGTCTTCAGAAAATAGGCAACTCTCCAGTTTCTTAGTCAGTTTGCCCACATTTAATCCCTCTACCATCTCCTTTCCTCTGCTAGTGGCAGGCATCATAGCATAGTTTATTCTGCTGAGAGATCACACAATATGCTGGGCAATCACTTTGTAGCTGTGCCACTCACAGGCTTTGTGCTTCTCCTGTGACATAATCTACCTTCACCGTAAGAGGCCTGTAGGTTCACTGACTGCCTCAGACCCTATGGCTCCACATTAAATTGAAGTTGTACTGTGCACTTGCAATACTTTAAAGTCCACATTTCCTACAGGAAATAGCAGCAAGAACTTACATTTTTTCATGTGCTCTCTGTGGAAACCATCTTTGTTCAAAAAGGGCCAATTTTCACCCAAAAATTATTTGCTCAAAACGGTAACTTTTTTTACACGCAGAACAAGAGATGTCAAATTAATTACTTAGGTAGCACAAGGGGATATGAGTAATGTGATGAAAATAAGTGAGGGGGAAGTTAGGCTGAATATCAGAAAAAAGCCTTCACGACACAGAGCTATTAGGCTCACAGGGAAGTGACACAAAACGGAGCCTTGAAAAGTTGACTGGACAAAGCGCTAGACAATGTACTGAGGGAATGATTCTGCCCTGGGCAGTAGGGACAGACTAGGGAGCCTAATAAGTCTTTACCATCTTTAATTTCTATGATAAAGCCCTAGAAGTTAGTATCTATTAGAAATGTTTGTTATTAATAACTTAATAGACATTAAAGTCTGACCTCTAGTGGTCATGAATGATATCTACAATGCATGTTTTAGTGACTGACTAATTTAGTATTCCTATTTGTTTTCTCCATCTTTCTGTTCACACACCCTTTTTTCTACTGTTGGTGCAGACAGATCAGTTATAATTTTTAAAAGCACTATATGAGCAGCTGACCAATCTTTGCGTGCATGCTCACACACACACACACACACACACACACACACGAAGAAGCAGGCAAACTTCAACTGGTTTCCAGTTTCCTCTCCAATCTAAAACTCAGCTCAGGTTTGCAAAGAAGGCTACTAATTCTTTTGTTGAATTTGGGCCTAATGTTACTGCAGTCTGCTCCCACCTTTCTAAGAAGGTTTCATCCCTGATAAATTTTAATAGGGTTCTATAAAATTTCTTCAGAATAAGCTTATAGAATGTCATCAAGATTGATGGCCTCTCTATAGAATCTGTAAACTCACCAATAAAATTTAACAGCAGATTATAACCTTACTACAGAATTCTGTATTTTGGGCCAAAATTTCTATAAGAATAAAACTTAGATTAACAAAGTGATTAGTGATTTTGGATGCCCAACTTGGGAGACATTAAAGGGATCTGATTTTTAGAAGGGCTAAGCGAACACTCTCTGAAAATCAGGTTAAGGTGCCACAAATTGTACCCCACAAAAATTCCCATATCCAACATCACTAGCCAGTTTTGAAAATTTAGGCTATTATTCAGGATTAAAAATGATAAAACAAGGACCAATTCCTGGATTCAATTGATCCCCTGAAGGGGGAAGACTACCCTAACCATACACACAGTAGGCAACTTAAGTGAAAAAGTCCTTTGGAGGAAAAACTGAACCTCGCGTATAGTCTCAAGCAGAAGCAATGCAAACCCAGCTGACTCTCACTTGGTTTCACTGAAGATGTCAGCCCAAAGCAAAGCCCAATGGATGCAAACCCATACAAAAAGAAGCCAGGATAAAATTTGCACAAACCTCTGAATTAAACAACCCAAATTTCATCCAGTTAGAGCAAGAGCCTCTGAACTGGCCGTTGTGATCAGTACTGTTATTAGTGGAATGTGGTTTCCAGATTGATGTGGTTGTTTATGCATCATCAGTAAAAATTACACAGAAAAAAAAGTTTTGCATGAGTACATTGTACAGAGAGGTTCCTTAAAACACATATTACCGCCAGGATGCACCAGGTCACTTTATTACCCTCCTGGCATCTCTACCTGATGAGATAAAGTAACTGACATTTCCCAGACAGTATCTGTATTAATCAAGTCTAAACTATTATGAAACATTGAGCCAAAAAATTCCACAGAAACCTTCTGGGATGGCTTCTGCTGCTTCTTTCTTTCACAATAGCCTGTTCATCAATTCCACATCATCACCAAGGGATGTTTAGGGAACTTTAAGCCTCCACAGTTTTCACAATCCTGATCTCTCTTGGTTCTCTTGTGTCTGATGGTTCCTTCAATGTTCCCTCCTCTCTCCTAGGCAGGGCCAGCTCCAGCAGGGCCGGCTCCAGGCACCAGCTTAACAAGGGAGAGGGGCGGCACCTGGGGCAATTCGGGGGCAGCAGGTCCCTCACTCCCTCTAGGAGCGAAGGACCTGCTGCTGAACTGCCGCCGCCGATCGCAGCTTTTTTTTCCCCTCCAATTGCCGCCGCCGATCGCAATCGCGGCTTTTTTTTTTTTTGCTTGGGGCCACAGAAATGCTGGAGCTGGCCCTGGGCTCCAGGCACCAGTAAACCAAGCACGTGCTTGGGGCAGCACATTTTCAGGGGCAGCATTCCAGCCAGCTTTTTTTTTTGCTTGGGGCGGCAAAAGCCTAGAGCCGGCCCTGGCAGCAGCAGCGCGTCCTGCACGGGGGGCGCCCTGGGGCTGCTGTGGTTCGCGTTGGGGAGCAGCGCCCGCACCTTATGGGTGGGCTCTGAGCGCGGGACACTCGGGATGGGGGCTGCCCCATGGGGTGCACAGAGCCACCTGCAGGTGCCGCAGGGCGACCGCCCCCCAGCGCCGCAGCCGGGGCTGGG
>NC_048299.1:258569105-258599880 GCF_013100865.1 Trachemys scripta elegans
TATATACTGACACATCCCTGCTCTCCTTGTGTCAGTATATAATGCCTGCATCTGTAACTTTCACTCTATGCATCTGAAGAAGTGAGGTTTTTACCCACGAAAGCTTATGCCCAAATAAATCTGTTAGTCTTTAAGGTGCCACCAGACTCCTTGTTGTTTTTGTAGATACAGACTAACACGGCTACCCCCTGATACTTGATAGTCAGACTATGTGTTTGTGTACAGAAGAGGAGGTTGGGCTCAAACCTGACTCAGAGCCTGGGGTTAGTGTGCAGTACCCCCAGTCTCACTCTATAAGCACTGGGGGCCTGATTTTTCAAAAGTGCACTGCCCAGCTGCTATTGACTTCTTTTGGAAGTGGACGTGCTCAGTATTTCTGCAGACCTGGCCCTAGACCATGCCAGCTCCCTAAGGTCTCAATCCAAGTCCCATAAAGTCCATGGTAGTTTTTCCCAGAACTTCAAAGGGAGTTGGATTGGGCCCAGGATAAGAATCTGGACTGGACTGAAATCTGAAGAAGGATACAGGGAGTTTCCCTGTTGCAATGTTTGTTTGTTTTTTAAAATGTTTTCCTTTAATTATTCTGACAAATGTTCCTGGTAAACTCTCTGACATGGGTCAGTGCTTCAAAGTAACATTTACTGTGGTCTCCAGTACTGCTGTCCATCTCTCAGCCTTACTAACTGAGTTTACACAATTCTCTTTCTGGAAAATCTCAAACTCTGACAGAAACTGACCTGCCACTGTCCACTTTTCCTGCTGAATATATAAACGACCTTACCACATCCCGTAGGCTGTCCTAAGCCATAACCAGTGTTCCCTGTCAGCGCCTCAGATGTTTGATAAAAAAATCCTGTAATTTCAAAAGTTACTTTCATCCAATTTCTTATGTATTTGGAATATTGAGAGCTCTCTTTCTCTCTGGCGTACTCCGCATGTAGTATATGTGCATTCTTTTTACAGAATATCTACCTGAGCGAGGTGATATAGATAAACTCAGAACATGAAGGGCTGGATTCTCTTATCACTTACACTGGTTTTACATCAGTGTAACAACATTAGTTTGACTCCCCATTCAGACTAATGTAAATCATGAGTCCATGGAGTAACATCATGAGGGCAGTGACAGGAGAATTAGGCCAAGAGTTACACCTGTGTGAAACACATGTAAATAGAAGGAGAATTGGGCCCAATGTGTAAATGTTTTTTCTATTATTTACCAAAAAATCCCACCCAGAGGCCCAGGTTCTCAGCATAGCTCTATTAAAGTCAACACTAGCCAAGGATCCTCATGGAAATCAGGAGTACAACTGGTCAGGAATTTTTCATTGGAAAATACCAATTTGTTGAAACAGGTTTTTCCAGGTGGAACCAAAGAGCCAGAGTTGGGAATAGCCCAGTTAGAGCCCTCACTTGCATGTGGGAGACCTAGCACCTAATTTGGAGCCAGATCTTCATCCTGGGTCTCCCACATTGCAGGTAAGTGCCCCATCCACAGGGCTATTGAGTCGATCTCTCCTGTTGGAGCTGTGCCATTTGTATAGATAATTAAATATTGGGGGGGGATAGGGTGAAAGAGAGCAAAAGTGATACCTACACTATAGCCCAGGGGCTCAGACACTCATCTATGCTGTGGGAAACCCAAGTTCCAGTCTCTACAGCCCTATGGGATGTAATCATGTATTCAAAATAAACAGCTCCAACCTGAGAAACATAGATGGTATAACCTGGGGGGCTAGAGACTTGAAGTGAGTTATTGGCTATTCTAGAAATGGAGGGGGGCTATTCTAGAAATGGAGGGGATGTTTTTCTTTTTTGTGTGCAATGTTTTTTTTTGGGGGGGAAGGGGTGTTCTCACCTCCTCACACACATTTCCTGCTGTGTCAGTTTCATCCTGATGTGGAACAAACAAACAAACCTTCCAGAAACTTTGAAATTCTTTGCAAACTAGGATGATTGTTTTCCAGCCAGTCCTAATCAGCAGTAACTGTACTGAAGTCAATGGGTATACAAAGTTCTTTAAACTTTGAATGGATATAATTGGTCTTCTAGCTACCTACACTATAGCCCAGGGGCTCAGTTACTCATCTATGCTGTGAGAAACCCAGGTTCCAGTCTCTACAGCCCCATGGGATATAATCATGTATTCAAAATGAACAGCCCCAACCGGGGAAACATAGATGGTATAACCTGGGGGGCTAGCTTGCCTGGGATGAAAGCAGAGACTTGAAGTGAGTTATTGGCTATTCTAAAAATGGAGGGGATGTTTCTCTTTTTTTTGTGCAATGGTGTCCCAGGTATCACTGGGAATGGGATAGGAGAGAGAGGAGAACAATAAAATGATATTTATTTCTTTTTAACTGTTATTTCTGTATTGGCAGTGCCCCTTTAAATTGCACAAAGGTTCTACTGATTGGGAGTGCTCAAGCCACTTTCTTGGGACTTTTTTTTTTTTTTAAACCTCATTCCTTGTCAGTTACAAGTAGAAGTGATCTGGTGGCTGTTAAAGGTCTAAATGCTTGTAGCTTTTGCTCTCCTGGCTCACACAAATGCAAGAAGGCTGAGCAACTTCCTGTTCAGTATGTGCATTTTAATAGCTTGGTATTTTAAATTAGTGACACATGGCAAGTGGATCAATTTGATGGAATACTAAAAAGGTGCAGAAGACAACCATGCTTCAGCTTGATGCACTGACATGCCAACACATAGGGGTAGAAGTAAGTCACCTCTGGGCAACAATAGTTTAAAGGAGACAATCTGTTAATTGGGATAAAATTGAACCAACCACACAGCCACCATTGCCTCGATCCCTGAATACCGCCAAGAGCAGATCAGAATGTAGGCCAGGCCTTAGACTGTAAGCTTCTCAGGGCAAGGACTCAGTCTTCTTTTTCTGTAAAGCAACATGTACACTGATGGTGCTGTACAAAGAAAAACAGTAGGATGTTCTGTTCCCAATCCAGAGTTGTGATTCAAGCCCCTCTCTGATGTGAACATAAATACCATTTTCAATGGACAGGCTGGAATAAGGCAAGTGGATAAAAAGATGCAGGTGGCCTGTACATATTAAATCACAAGAGATGATGAGGGACTTGCTCATTTAAAGAAATGCATCCATCCTAGTCCTTCCAACACAGTAGCAAACCACAAGAGGGCAGCATCATTTAAGACTTCACATTTCAAAAGGAAACCTGCATAATACTTTCAAAAGAGGAGCGGGGGGAAGCAGGGGACTTAAATTCATAACTCTGCTAGATACTAAAAACCATGGACTGAACAGAGACACCGGATTTATGGCTTATTACAACAATCTGTAACCCACTAAGCCCCTTGTTTTGACCTATGACTGCAGAGCTGCTCTACATTGAATGGTCCCTTACAATATGTGCTAACTACTTATGCTAAACAATCTGTTCGACCTTGCATTTTGCTGTGATGCTGGGAGTTCCTTTCCCAGACCTGAAGAACAGCTCTGTGTGGTTCAAAAACTTCTCTATTTCTCCAACAGAAGTTGGTCCAATAAAAGATATTACCTCACCCTGCTTGTCCTTACTTCCTAGTCCAAGCCTTCCTTGCTTCACAACAGCCCATCTACGAGTTAATTAACAGGGGGAATGGTATGGAAAGTAATCAGAATTAACATTCAACCGTTATAATCTCAAAGCTCTTTACAAAGGCAGGCAAGTATCATTTCCCCATATTCTAGAGTGGGAAACTGAGGCACAGTTTAGTGAACTGACTCTCAGTCAAGTGCCCCATACACCAGATCATGGTTAAACCCTTGACAGCCCAGAACTCTGAATGCATCTGCTCATTAGGTACTCTGATACAGAAGGAACCATTGCAGCTTTTAAGAACGAGGAGTACTTGTGGCACCTTAGAGACTAACACATTTATTTGAGCATAAGCGTTCATGGGCTAAAACCCACTTCATTGGATGCATGCAGTGGAAAATACAGTGGGAAGATATATATACACAGAGGACATGAAAAAATGGGTGTTGCCATACTAACTATAACGAGAGTAATCGGTTAAGGTGGGCTATAATCAGCAGGAGAAAAAAAACTTTTGTAATGATAATCAGGATGGCCCATTTCCAACAGTTGACAAGAAGGTGTGAGTAACAGTAGGGGAAAAAAATTAGCATGGGGAAATAGGTTTTACTTTGTGTAATGACCCATCCACTCCCAGTCTTTATTCAAGCCTAATTTAATGGTGTCCAGTTTGCAAATTAATTCCAATTCTGCAGTTTCTCATTGGAGTCTGTTTTTGAAGTTTTTTTGTTGGAGTATTGCGACTTTGAGGTCTGTAATCGAGTGACCAGGAAGTTGAAGTGTTCTCTGACTGGTTTTTGAATGTTATAATTCTTGACGTCTGACTTGTGTCCATTTATTCTTTTGAGTAGAGACTGTCCGGTTTGGCCAATGTACACTCTTTGGGAGGACTGGGGGAAAGTACCTGACAATGACAAGCATTCTATGGAGCAGCGACCATCTTTTATTATGCGTGCACAGTGGCTAGTGCAGTGGGGCCCTGATGCTTGACTGATGGCCCCTAGACACTGCCGCAATACATATAATGCCAACATTCCCACTAACTCCAGGACTGGACCCAAAGGCTGAGCTGGATTTTTAAAGGGCCTAGCTTCCAGATATGTATCTGTATTGGCTTTATGAAGCGCCTTTGCAGAATCACTGCAGAGATCTTCAAGATAAAGGTTCTTCAATGGTCCCTTATTAGCTAATTGAAGGCCATGGCGTTTCTGTATTTGTTTTGTGACAACTGGTTTTAAATATCCAAAACAATGTTTATGTAAATGAGCATAATCCCCATCCAGCTCCCCACCCAGCATATGCATGGCAGGGTCTTATGCACAGCCACCCTTAGGAGTGAGTTGGGGTTTGTCTTTATTCTGCTACCTAAGCAATTAATTAACTTAAACAAATCCATGGGCATGGACTCTACTTACTGACTGCACTCACTGACAGTTTAGCACGTTCCTCAGCCATATTTTCTCCCAGGCTGTTTATCCCCAGGAGTTCCTGTCCCTCCCTCTAGCAGATGTTCTCGCTTTAATCTCAGCTTGACACTCAACCTTTTATTTTCCTCATTTTGAGCTAATGAGCCCTGCTCTGGCTGCCAGCATAAAAGTCACCAAAGTCCCAAAGCTTGACATCCATCTTGTCAAAGCTGGTCTTAACCACATATCACTAGTTTATTCACAGAACCAAATCGAAAAGCCTGCCTCATATAAAGGAAGTACAAACTTCATTTATCTTTTGGCACCATCAGGTGTAGTTCAGAAACAAATGATGTGAGATCAGAACAGGGCCCAACTTCCCAGCTTGTTTCCCACATTTTCATTTGGCTCACTTGCTGTTTGTATTATTGACCTCCCAATCAATAACAAGGCAGTCTCCATTTTTTTCTATTTGCTGCCATATGTAGCTGTGTACGTCAGAGGAGAAGTTTTTTGGTTGTTTTAGTTTTTGGGGGTTTTTTTGTTTGTTTGTTTTTTGCTGCTCCTGACTGAGCCTCAGGAAATCTGGGTTCAAGGCCTACTTCTGCCCTAGACTTTCTGTGTGACCTTGAGCAACTCAATTATCCGGTGCCTCCAGTTTCCATCTGTAAAATGAGATTATTTCTGGCACCATTTGTCCGCCTTGTCCATTTAGAGTGTAAACGCTTTCCTGCAAGGCTGTCTTTTACTATTGTATGTACAGCACCCTGTGTGCAATGGGGCCTTTGTCTTACTTGGGGTATCGATGTGCTACGGAAGTAAAGTTCAAGGAACTTGCTGCCGTGGACTTTCCCTGCAGGCAAAGTTCAGAGTCATGTGTGGGAGTATATGTAAAATCCAAATTTTATATTCAGACACACATTCAGCACGTGCCAAGGGTTGATGGGTTGACTTGCTGGGATTTATGGTTTGTTCCGTTCCAATTTCTACAACTATCAATCTATCTACCTTAAGGTTTTATACTGCTGTCCATCACCACAGTATCTGAATGCCTTCCACATAAATTCACTAGAAAGAGCAAAAGCCCTAGTGCACTCTGTGGTATTTCTCCCTTTTTGGAGTCACAGCTCTGCTTGGGATAGGCCTTTATTTTGTTTTTTTTTTGTGTGGTGAGGGTTTAGAGGCAGAAGGGAATGTCAATGTCAATGTCATTGTTATGGTGGGAAGGTTTTGTCAAAGCAGAATGTATTGCCGTATTTCCTGAAGCTGGTCAGATACTGGCTGGACCTGCTCTCCTCTGAAGTTTGTCCCATATATACCCACTGTACCTTCAGAATGACAACTAAAGAAGGCAGTCGTGTCAGCCAGTCAATTTTACTTTTGGAGAAACACATGGTAATGTTTATTGGACTGTATGAGCTGGAGCATGATGTTTTATTTTATGCTTTTTAAGGGGATGACGGTGAAAAAGGAGATCAAGGGGAGGTCGGAAAACATGGAAAAGTAGGCCCCAAAGGACCAAAAGGTACGTGTGGTAGTTTTGATAGTATTGATATAGGGATATTAATACAAATAAAACAGAACAATATGTCAATTGCTAGTCATGATAATACCTTGGACTAATGCTGTACCAAGAGATCTCATAATATTTTCTAAACATGAATTGATTAAGGCTAACAACATGCCAGAATTACTATTAATATGGGTATTACTATTACTCTTATATACCATAAGAAAGTCACAACTTATGACTGACTGCCAACAGTCGTGTGACAGGCCAATAAGTTTCTATTGCTGACTTCCTTCTATTGCTGCAGTTCATCGTGACTGAGGCATGTGGAAGATTGTTAGCTGATCAGATCACATATGCACCTCCTGGCCTCACGGCTAGTTCATCAAAAATAACCTGGACCCTAATTTCATCTCCTCTTCAGAATATGAACGAGAGGAAAAACTGCAACATGTCTGGAATTATATGGCTATAATGGAGGGATTTCCATTTAGCTCTGATTAGGAACATTCAAAGCCACATGTAACAATACATAGCCTGACTTCATATTTCAACATAAATCAAGGTTTTATTGTCCCTTGAGTTAAATACCTCCTTAGGTGAAACCTAGGCTAAGAGTTACCTCTAGGTCAATAAATCTTGACATTTATCTCAACAGAAGCCAATATCTGTGGAATTTTCAAATTTACAGATAAGCAAACTGATGCATAGAGGCCCAGATCTCAACAGTATTTAGGCTGTTCCCATCCATTGAAATCAATGGACGGTAGGAGCCTAAATATCTGTAAGGATCTGGGCCAGAGAGACTACGTGAATTACCTACGGTCAAACAGCAAGTCGCTGTCTAAATTGGGACTAGAGCCCCCCTGTCTCCCTCTTATTCTCTGCTCCCACCTTTCAATTCCGAGGCTGCTGGTGTTGGAGCTTCTGAGGTGCAAGTTCTAAACATGGTGATTGTTACAGGGCAAGCAGATGCTTGACTTGGAGGAGATGAAGGAATTGGTTTAAGGCAGCTCCCAGAATGGCTCAGTTTAGGTGGTGTTGTTTGGGTATGGAGCTTGCAGCTGTAGTGCAGCTGAGGAAGATGGAGGAGCTGGTATGGGGAATGCCATTGTAACTCCCTGAGTTACCCAGAAGTATGAGGGGCTTGGTGCAGGTAGGTGCACAGGAGGGGGGGAGCGGAGCAATTGTTACCAATAACACATAGCTTCAGATGAATGGTTTTAAAATGCAGAAGATAACTGGCAGGAGGAGGACACCCATAGGGTGGTCCTCTTGGAAAGCATCTGAACTGTGGAAGAGCACTAGATAGCTCAGTGGTTTGAGCATTGGCCTGCTAAACCCAGGGTTGTGAGTTCAATCATTGAGTGGGCCATTTAGGGATCTGGGGCAAAAATCTGTCTGGGGATTGGCCCTGCTTTGTCCAGGGGGTTGGACTAGATGACCTCCTGAGGTCCCTTCCAAACCTGATATTCTATGATTCTATGACTCTCAGCACTCTGCTCTATTAGACACACCCCCTCCTTGGATAATGAACAGTACAACAGCATTCTGAGGCAGAGAAAAGTGCTGCTAATTACAGAGTTCAGAGTAAAGCTTATTTGGGTGTCCCATCTCATAGTTTAACCAGCTGTTTTTGCAATACTGATACATACACATGTTCATTCTCCCATTTGGCAATGGGCTAAGTATTTCAGGATGCTAATCCGTAGCATTGTTTTACATTTTATAGCTAGAATATTTTTTAAAATTCTATTTACTAGCTGTTATAATTAATACATCCTCTAATTCTGTATATACATCGGCTACATAGGACCACGTGTGACATTGTTTCAAATCATAAAATAGTGACTGGAGCAGATCAGAGGGAAAGGGATCAGTTAACACGTGTTTATTAAATGTTTTTGTGGCATTAAAGTCATATGTGCAGATGGAGAGCCCACAAAACTAGGATCTCATAATTTAGCCAGCCAATTTGCAACATAAAACAATGGCAAGTATAAAGGTGTGTATTACCATCAGACTCTGTGCACCAGAAAAATCCTGTAGTGACATGCAGCAAAAACACTGGGCCACATTTGGCAATCCTGACTTTTACCACAAGTAAGGACTTCAGAATTTGGTCCGGTAAAAGAAATCAAAGAAATACTTGATGGGGTTCTCGAACTTCATTGCACTTTGACCCCCTTCTGACATGACCCCAGGAAGGGGGACTGAAGCCTGAGCCCACCTGAGGCCCATCACCCCAGGCAGGGGGGCTGAAGCCGAAGCCCGAGGACTTCAGCCCCAGGCAGGGGGCCAGAGGCCTGAGCCCAGCCGCGGGCTTCAGCCCCAGGCACTAGGACTCAAGCTTCAGCATTGGCCCCGGACCCCAGCAAGTCTAATGCCAGCCCTGGTGACCCCATTAAAACGGGGTCATGATCCACTTTGGGGTCCCGACCCATAGTTTGAGAACCACTGAGCTATTGGCTATGGATTTGCTGTGTAGCATAATTAATATATGAATAACTAAAATGGGTTTTAATCTGTATTTTCAGTATAAAGGATGATGGCTCCGGGCATGTCAGTTGAGAGTTTTAATAGAACAAGAAGTTCTGAAATGTCATGCTGTTTATTCCATAGTACAGGAGGTCAGAACCATCCATTAGTATCGTCCTAATACCTCCAGACACATAGGCCTTGCAATGCTGAGCAGACAAATCCCTAAATACATTTAAAATTCTGGGCCAGGAAGACTGAGCAGGAGGGGAAAAGATAGGCGATCCTCTGCATAAAATCAATGGGAATCTTGTTTAAATCTTTTTTTTCCAGCATGAAAGTTACATTTCTGATGTCTGCTAAGAACTTGTCAATTACAGAGATTGGCAAGAAGGATAGAGAGCCCAATTTTTGGCCAACACATTGGGGACCTCCAGAGCTAACAGCATGAGCTGCTATGGAGCTAAAGAGCCAAAGCTCTCTAAGTGGGGATGTCACAGACTCATATCCCCTGTGGATCGGCCCAGAAGAGGACCGGTAACACACATTGTTTCATTGCACTTGCACACCTTAAAGTAACAAATCCTCTAAAGAATGAAACTGTGTCCTGCGAATGGGTAAAACCATTCACCTTCTTTTCATTGCTTTCCTTTTCAGGAAACAAAGGAGCTGTGGGGGATAGTGGGGATCAGGGAATGATTGGAAAAATTGGCCCAATCGGTGGAAAAGGTAATTTATGTGTTTCATGTTACTTTTTTTTTGTGAAGGTACATATTCAATTATGACATGATTTGTATGTTTTTAAGAATTACAGCTATTAAGTACAAATAATTCAGATTTAAATAATGTCTGATTTATGTTCCCCAAATATATTTACACAGGCTAATTGGGGATCATGATACAGTTTGGTGTGTGTATGTTCTAGCTAAGCTAAGAAAGCTGATCTCTTTTAGATTACAAAATAAAAAGCATAGGGTGAAATCCTGGCTCCAATATGGCAAAACTCCCATCAACTGCAATGAGACAAGGATTTTACCAGGGCCGCCCAGAAAGGGGTCGGCAAGTGGGGCAATTTGCCCTGGGTCCTGCAGGAGCCCCCATGAGAGTTTTCAGGGGCCCCCACGAAAGTTTTTGGCGGGTCTTCGGCAGCAGGTCCTTCAGTGCCGCCGAACACACCCGGTTCGAGTGAAGGACCCGCTGCCGAAGACCCAGAGCTTCTTCCGCTCCAGGTCTTCGGTGGTGAGGGCTCCTTCCGCTCTGGGTCTTGGGTGGCAGTTCGGTGGCGGGTCCTTCACTCGTTCCAGGACCCGCCGCTGAAGTGCCCCAAAGACCCGGAGCTGAAGAACCCCTGCCGCCAAAGACTCCAAGCCCCCTGAATCCTCTTGGCGGCCCTGGATTTTACCCGCTTGCTTTCAAAGCCGAGGATCATAAGTCAATATTCTGCTGCTTGTTATTCATGCCAAATGTCTGGACCTGGCTAACCACCTTGGTGTGCAATGGGCCAGCTCCTTGCAGGAGACCTAGATTTGGCAGTGATTTTAGGACTCATGTTCTGACACTAATTACTTATTCTGAGAGCTGTCCCTTATATATCAAGGTAGAATATAACTACACCTGACTGACCTGTCAGAAGAGGCCCTCAGTTTTCAAACTATACACATACAATTATAAGTTACTGCATAAATACATCAAATAAACATGCATGTGCCCTCTTTATTCATATTGTTTGGTTTAATTTCCACTTAGGCAGGAGGGAAAGGAACGACACTTTTATTACCCCTGCTTACAGCGGAATGGAAATTTGATACAGCTACATGACTGTCTGATGTGCTCTGAGGTTTAATTTTTACTATGGCTTGTAACAACCAATCATAAAGTGCAACACCTGTGTACTCAGCTTTATTAGTGTGTGGTTCCTGGGCACTAGCATTGTTTGTGTTTGTTTTTAAGACAAAACTGTAACGATGCTGCCTCTGGCGGGACACAACTGAGAGTACCAATTCAGGACAAATTGCTTAGAGCAGGGCAGTTACAGCCCAAGGCTGAGGTTTCTCCACCTTTAAGGCACATCCAACCAGCCAGACAGAGAGGACTTTGGTTTTACCCCACTGGCTAACCATAAGTCATACAAGCAATTCCCTTAGACACTCCAGTTTCCCAGTATTACCACCAGTGCCACTCATTATGGGGACAAATGGTTATGAAAATCAATGCCCCAGTAAAAGAAAAAAGAGGTTCTCCTGATCCCAAAGGACCAAGCCCCAGGCCCAGGTCAATATACAAATCAGATCTTACCCACAAATCACGCTGTTGCCAATCCTTTAGAACCTAAAATCTAAAGGTTTATTCATAAAAAGAAAGAAATATAGATGAGAGCTAAAATTGGTTAAATGGAATCAATTACATACAGGAATGGCAAAGTTCTTGGTTTATGGCTTGTAGCGGTGATGGAATAAACTGCAGGTTTAAATCAAGTCTCTGGAGTACATCCACAACTAGGATGGGTCATTCAGTCTTTTGTTCAGAGCTTCAGTTTGTATCAAGATTCCTCCAGAAGTAAGAAGCAGGAGTGAAGACAAAATGGAAATGAGGCAGCTGCCTTTTATAGTCTCTTCCAGGTGGAAGGACACCTTTTTGTTCTTACTGTGGAAAATTACATCGGGCTGTAGCCCACGAAAGCTTATGCTCTAAATTTGTTAGTCTCTAAGGTGCCACAAGTACTCCTGTTCTTTTTATCAGTAAGATGGAGCTTGGAGTCACATGGGCAAGTCACATGTCCATGCATGACTCAGTTTGCAGGCCGATGCCATTGTTTACATGTTAGTTTGAATGTTCCCAGGAAAGCTCAGATGTGGCTTGGCATCTCCCAAAGTCCACTGTCAGTTAAATGTTTCTTGATTGGGCACTTACTGAGAATAGTCCCTTCTCAAGAAGCTGACCAGATGCTTCACTGAGGCTACTTAGAATCAAACCACATTGATATACAAGTACATAGCCAATATTCATAACTTCAACTGCAAAAATGATACACACATGCAGATAGCATAATCATAATCAGCAAATCACAACTTACACGACAACCTTTGCACAACATTTACTGCAAATATATAACAGCGTTTGCATCAATGATCTATACGGTCACACGTTATGTCAATAACATCACAAAAACACCCAAACATTTGTTTAAATAATCTGAAAGAACTATATGGACTTTGCAAGCAAATAAGAAAAAAAGGCAAGTCTAACTTTTGGCTTTGCATTACTGAGTCTCAACCTATAGCCTTTTCTAACATCAGTTCCTATTGGCTTCAATGGGAGACATGGCTGAATAAAGATAGTTGTACAAAGGGAATGGAGAGCTGCTTTAGATGTCTGCTGGGGATTTCCCTGACACAGGGGGAATACCCAGTTGGAGTAAAACTAGTGTATGCTCCCAAGAGTAGGAGCAGGCTGGAGATGGGTAGAAGTTGGAGTGGTCCCTAGCTGACTGCTGTAGCCCATGTAATTGAGAACAGCTGGCCCTTAGACTCCCAGACAAGATCCAGGGAGCAGCAAAGTAGTTTAGATCTCCCCCATCCCATTGACTTCAGTGGAATTACTCCAGATTTATACAGCATTTGCAGAATTTGACCCCAAGGGACAGATTTTCAAAGATATTTAGGCACCTAACGATGCAAGTTGGCATCTAGTCAGATTTTCAAAAGCACCTAAATATATAAGGTGCCTAACTCCCATTGATTTCAATAACTTGCCAAGGAGCTTTTGAAAATCCCACTAGGTGCCTACTTGCATCCTTAAATATCTACATATCTTTTAAAATCTGACCCCAACTTTTTAACTCAATCCAGCTCTTTGTCTAGCATAGTGACTGTTACATTTACACCACCTCTGATGGTCAAGAAAGAATTATACAATCAGTTTGGAAGAAGATGAGGAAACAAACAATTAAAAATGTGTTTCTGTTTCCAGAAGCAAAGGTTGTTCAAGCTAGATGGAAGAAATTGCTGCTGGTATTAGGGTTCAGTTTATTGCTTTAGGTGTTCCCAGGTGTTTCCTGTCACAAAATTGAGGTTATACCCAAACCAAGAAATGAATGTATTTTATCATGCTAACTTACTATATGTCTGTGATGAGGGCGGACAGTGAAAAAGAATTTTTGGCATCCCAAATTAAAAATAGAAAAGGTCATTCGGAAAATGGGGGAACTGGCTCTGATGCCAAAGTATCCCATTCTTTATTACCAACATTTGTAAAGAATTTGCCCACAGCAAGTGATTCTTTAATACGGCTCCTTATGCCATTACAAACAACAGCCAAGATCTTCAAAACAGTGACTGGTGTTTTTGCATGCCTCAGTTTTTACTGACTAATCAGAGACACTTTAAAGGGGCCTGATTCTAATGAACATCCGCCCTCTGCAAATTAAGCCCCTTTAAGGTGCATCATTAAGACACCCGAGAGTTGTGGTACCCAAAATCACTAGTCACTTTTTGAAAACGTTGGCCACTGTCTATTATTGATTTCCATGAGATAAGAAGTCAGTAGTGTTATTATGTATTTACATTGGTGTAATTTTGGGCTTCTTCATGGCACATTACTGTGAGAATCTACAGAACACTGGAAGTCATTGAATGTGGCTTAGTGTACTATGCTTTCAAGTAGTAATAATCAGTCACACTCGGGACTTTCACTACAGTGCAGCCATGTCCACACAGGAATGTTGATGTACAGCAAGCTGGTGCACTGCCAATTCACACCCTGGCTTGCCCAAGAGCACTAATTGGCCCATAGAATTTAGCTTTTGCTAGATATATTAATATTCTTCAGTATATGAACAGAAGACCCAAACCCATTCATGGTTTAATGCTATAGAGTATTAGGTGCTTTAATGAAATTTTCCAGAATTTCCATCTGTCTGTACAAAAGGGAGTCAGTTATCTTTAATTAAAATGTCCATAAGCTCCTGATGTCTTCCACACAAAAAAAAATACAACTATATTAAGGAAAAGAAATAATGTAAAAATACATGGTGTGAAACTACAAGATAGAATTAATATTAAGCAGGGTTTGATCTCTGAACTAAAGGTGCTATTTAATCTACCAGAGAGAGCTGAAATGAATTTTAAATAAAGTCAGACAGTTTTCTGATTCAAACAATTATGAGTGGCTTTGAAATAAAGCTGCTCACTCATCTTTTTGTATTAGTACATCTACTTAGATATGGATCATTGGAATGATTTTCAAAATATGAGAAACACAATAAAAATAAAAAACATAACACTTCTATGAATTTATTCTGAAATGAAATGAGGTCCCCTACCTACCTCAGCTAGAGAGCCATTTGTCAGCTGTGTGCATTGCTAAATGCATCCATGGAAATTCACTGGGTTCTGTCAAACCAGCCTTATCCTGTATCTTAATTTTACATGATGTAATCCAGTGCCATATGGACTCAGTCCTGCAAGATGCTGAGAGAATTCCCACTGACTTGCTGAGGGCTTTCAGCATCTCATGATCCAGCTATATAAAGGGCATTGTGCAGCTCCCCCTTAAATTGAGTGGGTACCAGGCACCAGCCACCCACAAGAGGCCTGAGCTATCAATGGATGAGCTATTAAAGTTTTCTCCTTCTTTTCATTCACCAGAATTAATCATGGATTGTTTGATTTGGCATATCTGCTAGAACAGCACATCAGGGTCCTTCTGCCAAATGCACACAGCTAATACATTACTAAATAAATTTCCAACATGTTTTTCAAACATGCTCTCCTGAGATATGGGAACGTATTTTTTTTTCTTCATTCAGGTGAAAGAGGAATCAAAGGTTTATCTGGGGTGTCTGGAGGGAAGGGAAAAGCAGGTACAGTATGTTAGTTACCACTACATTTCCTGAGCTGTGTCTTTCTACTAAGGATGGTTGAACCTGCTGGGGTGCCGGGGTTTCCTGACATTTTGTAAGTTTGGGGTTTCACAGAATAATTGAGATCCATGAAATGGTTTCCACCCTTAATTTAAACCCTGTTTCTTTATCAAAACTTTTTTTTAAAACAAAATATAGATTTTTAACTAAATGGCAGCTTAGGCTGTGCAAACCATAAAGATTCTTGTGAGAAATTAACTGCATCCCTCCCCTTCCTGGGAGTAGCAGAAGAATGAAATAAAATATATAGAACCCCAGAGGTCATATTTTATCAGGCCCAAACACAACCCAAACTTCAATGGTTTCAAGTTGTCATGGTTGTTAATTATTTACTGCACCATAAGTGCACAAGAGAGTGTATTGACATAGTCCCCCTTCCAAAAAGTTTCCAGTTTAAGGGCTCAATGCTCTTTTCCATGTCCCTGGTAGAGAAGAGTCTATGCCGGAAAAGGGAGTATGTTCTATGTCTGTAGCATGTTCATCCCTTTCTCTGACCTAATAGAAGTTCCACAGCCCAACTCTCTGGAGCAAGAGTAGGGTGGGCTGGGAAGCCAGCTGGTCTCCTCTGGATATCCCCAACCCACAAGGGACGCCAGTGGCATTAATAGATTCCAAGGCTGTGTTAACTTACCCTGCTTTTACTTCTCTGCCAAAGGGAGATAAAATGATAGTGACAGCTGTGATAGGTGAAGTCCTGGCTGGTGGATCAGAGGAGCAGAGGATATGGCGATTAAGGGGGTGAAACCTCCTACATCTAGGATGGGCCTCCCCTACCCCAGGAAAGAATTGTTCTTTTTCAAGATCAGAGATATCTAAGTGGGTGAGAAAAATCTAAACCGAAACATCAATGAAAAGTTACAGTCACATGTTAAGGAGGCACCGTCCAACTCCCAGTTAGGTCAATCAGAGTGTTATCATCAGTGGGTGCAGCACTGGGGATAAAGAGATGCTAGCTTGCCACAAGTCAGCAGTAAGTCTTCTAGAAGGTCTGAGAGCAGATTGGCAGGTCAGGCAGTACCATGCACTCACCCTTCATTCCCAGCTGGTGAATCAGGTGTTTTCTGTGTTGCATCAGGCACGGTCTGTGACTGTGGGAGATACCGCAAAGTTGTTGGACAACTGGATATTAATGTTGCTCGACTCAAGACATCCATGAAATTTGTCAAAAATGGTAAGCTTCATCATCATTTATTTTACCGTCCCCACCTTTTTATTAATGATTATTATTGTTATATTAAGGTAGTGCCTAGAGAGTGTGGAAATATATATAAAGAGACATCCCAGCCTCACAGAGCTTCCTATCTAAGTGTAAGATTATAGACAACAGGGAGATACAAACAAAGAGGTAAAGGATGCACCAGGGACCAAGGAGATGATAGGTACTAGCACAATTGGCACTGGGCACAGCACACCAACTGCCCAATCATTGTTGAGTTTGTAGCAGGCATCGCAGCAGAGAAGAGCTAAGGAGGGATTTGAAGGAGGACAGTGAGATGACTGTAGATATTTACTAGGAGCTGCGCCCAAGCTTGCGGGGTGGCCAGGGAGAAAGCACAAAGTTGCTTGTTGGAAAATGTTAAAAAATATAATTAAAGGCCGTCAGTTCTGATTCTCCACTGCCTGCCACCTGGGCTAGTCACTTCCACATGGGCAGCAATCAGAATGGTAGCACTTTATAGCCACTTTGACTACCCGGACTATACAAGGAACAAGCGTGTGCCAGTCTGCTCCATGGTGTGCAAGGGAAAAGGAGGACACAAGAAACCGCCTGCCTCTTGCAGCCCTGCACAGTAGCTGGGTGTAATTGGAGTCCCAGTGTTCACTCTTTCCTCGTGCCCCTGAGTCAGACACCCAAAAGGGGATAAGCATGGATAACGAGGAAGCACGCTTGTGATCAGAGTTGCCCAAGCATGCAGTTGGGGAATGTGCTGTGCACCCTGAAGAGACAGAAGAATGGCTACTCGGCCCCAGCACACCTGGGAGCTCTGGGTAGGACTCCACACTATGCACAGTGCAGGCTAGTGCTTGTCTGGCATGACTGAACCCTCAGAGGCCCGGTTATCAGAGATAACATATCAGATGATGCTGAGCACCCACAGCACCCTTTGTAGTCAATGGATATTGTAGAGACTCAGCAGTTATGAAAATCAGTCCAAATTCAAAGGCCTAGCTTGAGCCACCCAAGAACACTGGCCTCCACTTACACTGAGAGGGCCCTAAGGCTGTTCGCGTTCTCGCTTTTGCTTTCTGGAGCGCTATGCTGGCATCTGTATTAAGTCACAAGTGAAGTGAATGTGGTGATCTCATCTAGTTGCCCAGACTCGTTTGTCCATCTGGCAGGACATGATCTGAGAACCACGGCTGCAGAGAGGCCCAGAACTGAAATGCCAAGGGAGATGCTGAGCAGTCAGGACTGAGGAGCACTATGCCTTGCCCTCACTTGTATAAGAAGCATACCACCGGCACTAATATCATTCCCTGTTCATGCCTTCATCGTTATAATCAGAAACTCAGTTGTGGGAAACCCATTTCCCAGCTTTATGGGCTATTTCGACTGTTGTTCTGTTTAAGGAGAGACTTGTGTACGTTTTGAGAGACCGTTAATAGGATGTTTTTCTTTCTACAGTAATAGCAGGAATCAGGGAAACAGATGAGAAATTCTATTACATTGTCCAAGAAGAAAAGAGCTACAAGGAGGCCGTGACCCACTGCAGGATCAGAGGGGGGATGCTGGCAATGCCGAAGGATGAGGCAGCCAATGCACTGATTGCTGACTACGTCTCCAAGAGCGGTCTCTTCCGTGTGTTCATTGGGGTGAACGATATGGAAAAGGAAGGGCAGTTCATGTATGCAGACAACACCCCATTGCAAAATTACAGCAACTGGAAGGAAGGGGAGCCGAAGAACACGTCTGTGCATGAGGACTGTGTGGAAATGCTCAGCACGGGAGAGTGGAATGATTCAGAGTGCCATCTGGCTATCTACTTTGTCTGTGAATTCAAGAAGAGAAAATAAAATGCCAGAGTGCTTGCCAGGCAGCTTCTGGACCTGCAATAATTCCTCCTGATTTATCCATTAGAGGTGATGCGCTGGGCAGGGCTAGGAGGGATAGGACCTGATGCTGCACTCACATACATGGTGTAAAGCAGGAGTAACTATGTTTAAGCCAGTGGAGTTACACTGGTGTACGTGGAGTCAGAATCAGGCCTGCAGAGAGCTCCTAGCTTCCCAACTCATGGGGAAAATCAGTGATTGTTATTTGGGGTTTAAAGTTCTTGGGCTAAATTTAGAACCAGCATGAATGAGTCTGCCTCCATTGATGGAGTGACAGTATGTGAATAATGGGGAAAGTAACTGGTGGAACAGCTTATTGAAATGTTGCACAAACTCCACTGAGGGAGAGTATGGCTTTTAGCCGCACCAGCACTGCACTGGGGGTGGCGCACAACCACACTGCTCCACAGGCAGCACCAGATGGTAGACTGCACCAGGGAGGCACAAAATTTTCTGCAGCGCCCTGGTTGTGTTAGGGAGTGGAGGAGTAGTGTGCAATGTCCCTTTAAGAGCTGCGAAAAACCTCCTCTACTGCCCCCATGGTAGCTGGATGGATATGCTGGCTGGTATGGAGCATCGTTCCACCTCTCCCCAGCCTCCCCACTGCTCCCCACCTCTCCCTGGCCAGTTGCTCTGAGGTAGGGGTTACTGAGTCTGGGGCTCCAGGGGGTTCTGGACCACTGCACTGTTCAGCCTATTTCTTTCTCCAGTGATTGGCTGGCTGTGGGTTTTGTTGGTTTGATTTTTGGATTGGGTTTTTTTTCCTCAGCCACTTGGGGGATGAGAGGTGAGCACCAAAAACATTTTCTGCCCTGGTCAGCTTACTGGCTAGGGCTGCTTCTGCTTGCATGAGCAAGTGGTCAGCAATGAAAGCAAAGATCCCAGCTATTTATTATTCTACTTTGGCATTTACCTAAGAGGCCAGATTTTGATACCCTTGCTGGTGCTTCCTCCCTGAGTACTCCTGGCGAAATCATTGGGGCTACTCCAAGACCCTCCGTAGGAAATACTCCAAGATCATTTGGATATCAGGCTTGATTTTAACCCCGATTTTAAGGGTGTGTAGGATATAACATTTTAAAAAGTGATTTAGGTGCTTAGGAGTCTAAGGCTATGTCTACACTACCACGGTAAGTCGACCTACGCTACGCAATGTACCTTAGGTCGAGTTACTGCGGGGTCTACACCACGAGGGGTCAACGGGAGAAACTCTCCCGTCAACTTACCTTACTCTTCTCATCGGGGGTAGAGTACAGGGATCGACTGGAGAGTGATCTGCTGTTGATTTGGTGAGTCTTCACTAGACCTGTTAAATCAACTGCCAGTGGATCGATCTCAGAGCGTCGATCCTGGCTATAGTGTAGACTTGCCCTTAGGACATGTCTACACATAAACCACTACAGTGGCACCATTGCACTGCTGTAACACTTCAATGAAGACAGTACCTACGCTGCTGAGAAGGCTTCTCCCACTGGCATAGGCAATCCACCTCTCCAAGAGACGGTAGCTATGTCAACGGGAGAATTCTCCTGTCGACCTAGTGCTGGTCTACCCTGGGGATTAGGTCAATTTAACTACGTCTCTCAGGAGTGTGGATTTTTCACACCCTGAGAGACATAGCTATACCCAAGTAAATTCCTAGTGTAGACCAGGCCTCAGTGTCATTGAAAGTCAATGGGACTTAGGAGCCTAGGTCACTTTAGAAAATGGGACTTAGCCATCTAAGTCATTTAGGCCTTTCAACACGGAGCAGAGCAACATCTAAATAGCTTTAAAAATCTGGGCCTTTGACTTAAGGCCAAACCCTGAGTTATGGGTGGGGCATATGAAGTGGAGTAAAGAGAGAGAAAAAGAAATGGTTTCTTGCAGGGTCAAAGCATGATGCATGGGAGGCCTGACTTGGTTTACACCTATTCTATGTGAGTTCCTCATTCAAATACATGGTCAAATCAAAACAATGGTAAGAAATCTGAACAACTTCTCTTTGACTAGTGATGAGTTAAAGTAATCCAGGAGCATGCTCAGAGCTTGGGGAGAAAAGCATTAAGACAGCCTTCAGTTGCATGGCCAAGGACACAAAAAAGAGAAGTGAGCCAAGAACTAATTTGTGGGTATCTTCTATCCTCGAAGAGTGGAATGTCATTTGCCAGTATTGGCTGATTACACTGAAATCATTGTCAAATACACCTCTTTCCTCCTGTTCCAAGGCAGTAGTATTTGTGTAATCTTTTCCTTTATAGAAAAAAAAAGAGTTAAATGTAAAAATAGCCTACCTGTGCATTCGTACAACATTATGGTTAAGATTTGGTTACTAACTTTTATTAAAGATAACAAAAATTTAGGGCAATACAATTATTTTATTAATGTATTAAAAGAAAGGTTGACAAGACAAAAAGTAGGTGAAAACAATGGAGTTGAGACTCTGAGTAGTTTAGTTACAGTACAGTGGGAACACCTAAAATGTTCATTCTGGTCCTAGAGATATTCACAATTTCACAGGTATTCCCTAATTTTGGGAAATAGATATTTAGGACAACCACTAGAACTGGAAATGTATCTAGAACCAGAGTGAACTGTAAGTGCACCTACCGTAGATTTTTACATACACTGTCTATAATGTATATATAGTAAAACTTATACCCATGATCTTTTTATTAAAATCATTTTAGCCTGTTTGGCCCATCTTTCCTCAAACAGTTCAGCCATTAATCTCATACAGGCAATAAATTGTTCCATTTCCTTTAATTCTTTTATTCTGTTCAACCATATGTTGACAGTTGGTATTTGATTTTGCAGCCATAGTGATGAAATACATTTCTTGGCTACAGTCAAAAGATTTCTAAACAGGTACCTGTATTTGTTTAATTTCAAATAAGATCTTAAAGGTACACAAGTCAGAAATCAGCCTTTATAACAACCACATGACATGTACTAAGACAACTAACAACACTATATTCAGTAATAAAAATAGCCCCTATGCACTGAGGGAAGTGGACAAGTTACATTTGCTCTGGAAAGCACTGGTCTGGATTTTCTGGCTTTAATGTGCTTACATTTTGCATTTAATTCATATTTAGTGTGATCAAGAATGTTGTGAAAGAAGGAATGAGCAGGTTCAAATGAGAAGCATAATATTTGTTGCTTTCTGTTTGCACAGGAAGTGAGAACAACATCTTGTAAAGGTATTTTTGAACTCTTCCTGTTTAATCACTACGTACTGTGTGCCTGACTCTGCAGTCATCCCAACTCACCCTCTGAGTTTCTCCGTGCTGATATTTCAACATACTGAAACAACATTTCACTCTAAGTTTTATTAGAAGGGTGGGGCTGATAACGTGTATGGTCCTGTCTTACAGACAACAGTGGCAAGGCAGGAGAATAGTAAAGCAAACTGAAGAGAAACCACAAGGAGGATTTGGTGGGGTGAGGGGAGCATGCATTTTCTTAGGTTCTGATTCAGCAGAGCGCTTGTACAGTGCCCAACTATAAGTGTGTGTTAAAGTCCCATTGAAGTCATGTGTGTAAGTGTTTTGCTGACCAGATGGATTTAAGCATGTGCTTAAAACAGTCTAGTGCTATTTATTCTTTTGGTCTTATTATTTAAAGTGTAGAATGATCAAATACTATTTAAAGTAGACAACAATTAAATAAATGTATCCTTTAAGGTTTCAGAAGTCATGAATCCTGTTGCGACTATTTCCTTTCACCACACAATTGAAACCTATTTTATCTTATCTACAATTCACCTCGCCTATTTCCCAGCTTCCTGAAAGCTTTAGAGCAGTGTTATTAATTTTAGTTACTAACAAAGCACCAGGGGACTGCACACGAGAGCTTTACAACACATGCAAATGGTATGGGGGCACTGCACTTCACCAAGCTGCTTACCATCCAGATTGGATAAATATAAACCAAACAACTAAAAGGATAAAGCATGAGGTGGAAATCAGACTGAGTCATGGTTGGTCAACAATGGAGGATTACGCAAAAAGCTGTGAGTCTTAAGGAAGAATTTGACTGTGGAGTTGAAGGAAGCTCAGCACATAGTTATACATGGAACAACTTCCCTCTTCTATCAAGTCAACTTCAAGGTCTCGCGCCTTATCCTGAAATCATAGAATCATAGAATCATAGAATATCAGAGTTGGAAGGGACCTCAAGAGGTCATCTAGTCCAACCCCCTGCTCAAAGCAGGACCAATTCCCAGCTAAATCATCCCAGCCAGGGCTTTGTCAAGCCGGGCCTTAAAAACCTCCAAGGAAGGAGACTCCACCACTTCCCTAGTAACGCATTCCAGTGTTTCACCACCCTCCTAGTGAAATAGTTTTTCCTGATATCCAACCTGGACCTCCCCCACTGCAACTTGAGAGCATTGCTCCTTGTTCTGTCATCTGCCACCACTGAGAACAGCCGAGCTCCATCCTCTTTGGAACCCCCCTTCAGGTAGTTGAAGGCTGCTCTCAAATCCCCCCTCATTCTTCTCTTCTGGAGACTAAACAATCCCAGTTCCCTCAGCCTCTCCTCATAAGTCATGTGCTCCAGACCCCTAATCATTTTTGTTGCCCTCCGCTGGACTCTTTCCAATTTTTCCACATCCTTCTTGTAGTGTGGGGCCCAAAACTGGACACAGTATTCCAGATTAGGCCTCACCAATGTCGAATAAAGGGGAACGATCACGTTCCTCGATCTGCTGGCAATGCCCCTACTTATGCAGCCCAAAATGCCGTTAGCCTTCTTGGCAACAAGAGCACACTGTTGACTCATATCCAGCTTCTCGTCCACTGTGACCCCTAGGTCCTTTTCTGCAGAACTGCTACCTAGCCATTCGGTCCCTAGTCTGTAGCAGTGCATGGGATTCTTCCGTCCTAAGTGCAGGACTCTGCACTTGTCCTTGTTGAACCTTGTGACGTTGTACAGTCTATATGGTTTTATAAAAATATAAGTGAATATAATGTAACTGGGATATGCTTCATGCAAAAGGTGTCTTGTAAGGTATCATTACAAAGCTCATAATCTACTGAGTGTGATCATCCTATTTGTAGAAATGTACCATTCTTGTATCTAAAACTAGAAATATAAAACATAACTCTGGGGGCCTATTGTAATTATGTAAAGTGTGGGCCATTAAGGATGGTTTGGAATCTTGATGACTCCCATTGTCTGCAGATGGCTGTATTTACCTGTGAGTCTTCCTGTATATGTGTGTGCTGGCAAGTGAGTAATGAAGTCTTGCAGTGACATGTGATCATGTCACCTGAACTGTAATCCATCTTTAACCTGGTGCTTTTCCAGTGAGGGGGGTGGAAACCCAGAGGAACAAAGGGTTCCCGCCTTATGCAAAAGATATATAAAGGGGTGGAAAAGAACAAGTGGGGAGAGGAGCCATCATGAAGAATCCCCTAGCTATCATTTGAGCTGCAACAAGAGCTGTACCAGGGGAAAGAATTGTGCCCAGGCCTGGAAGGTGTCCAGTCTGAGAAAAAACTTACCAAAGCATCTCTGGAACTGGTGAGGAAATTATCTGTATTTAGTTTGATTAGACATAGATTTGTGCATTTTATTTTATTTTGCTTGGTGACTTACTTTGTTCTGTCTGTTACTACTTGGAACCACTTAAATCCTACTGTCTGTATTTAATAAAATCACTTTTTATTTAGTAATTTACTCAGAGTATGTATTAATACCTGGGGGAGCAAACAACTGTGCATATCTCTCTATCAGTGTTATAGAGGGCGAACAATTTATGAGTTTACTCTGCATAAGCTTTATGCAGGGTAAAACGGATTTATCTGGGTTTAGACCCCATTGGGAGTTGGGCATCAGAGTGCTAAAGATAAGCACACTACTGTGAGCTGTTTTCAGGTAAACTTGCAGCTTTGGGACGAGTGATTCAGACCCTGGGTCTGTGTCTGGAGCCAGACGGGAGTGTCTGGCTCAGCAAGACAGGGTGCTGGAGTCCTAAGCTGGCAGGGAAAACAGAAGCAGGGGTAGTCTTTGCACATCGGGTGGCAGCTCCCAAGGAGGTTTCTGTGATCCAACCCGTCACAAACCTCATCAGGTTTTTTTTGGCCCAATCCTCTAATTTATCTAGGTCCCTCTGTATCCGATCCCTACCCTCTGCAGGCAACTCCTGGATGCACTACAAAGCCAGAATGCCCTGTTGCAGCACATGTTACCACGGCCGGCTCCAGGCACCAACTTACCAAGCAGGTGCTTGGGGCGGCCATTTCGGAGAGGGGCAGCACGTCCAGCTGTTCGGCGGCAATTCGGCGGATGGTCCCTCACTCCTGCTCAGAGCGAAGGACCTCCTGCTGAATTGCCGCCGCAGATCGCGATCGTGGCTTCTTCTTTTTTTTTTGGCTGCTTGGGGCGGCCAAAACCCTGGAGCCGGCCCTGCATGTTACTGTTAGGGCAGCAGCAGGCAATGAAGCACAGTACTGCAAACCAACTCCCAGCCATGTTATGCTGCCCCTGAACAATACAGGCTACAGGAACAACTCCTGCCCACTGTATCTCCACAGCACGGCTCCGCAGAGGTCATTTCCCTCCCAGACCCCAGCTTAGGGCACTGAGAACCATTGTGCCTGGGAGGGACCCCAGCTCTTTTGAGCTCTCTATTGCTCCTCGTACCTTTGAGCCTTGGCACTTAACACCAGAAGAGGCAGAGCCAAGTTGTATACTCGCCTGTGACTTTAAAGCCCTTGTGCCCCTTGCATTGTGCCCTGCCCTGTCACACTTTACTGTTTTGTTTTGTAACCCCCTTTGGAGTCTGTCAGCTCCTGGAACACTGAACTGAGTCTCTGGGGTCCTAGCCTCCGGACTACAGCAACAATGGCTCCAGAGCCTCCCAACACCCTTTCCCAGCCTGCTTAGGGTCTGGGGCAGAGACAGAATAGACTGGAAACTCCTACAGAAGCCAATGGGGTGCTTTGGATGGAGTGATTTATATATATAGTTTGCTGGGCCAGTGATGTGCCCGGGCTGCTGAGTCCTTCAGTGCGAGGGGACAAGTTGCCTCAAAGACAAAGTTTTTGTTTCATTTTGGGACTGTTTGAGTTTGGAACTGGGAGAGGAGCAGCGCAGTCTGGGGAGCCTTTACTCAATTCCCACTCCTAACACAAAGGGGGACTTTGAACTACTAGGACAGTTAGTATGTGATTTGGGCATGCCAGCCCTGTGGAGGCCATGCGAGGAGAGGGCAGAAGCCACTCTGACTAGCAAGCACCAGGGAGCAGGCTTGAGCCATGCCTCTGGGGAGGGGCTACAGTTTCATCACTGGTTAAATGAAAGCATTCTTTGTAGAGTTAGAGACCATTGCTTTTTAATATATTGTTTATACTTAAAGATTGTTTTCATTTTCGTTTCAGTTGATGGTTCATTTCTGTTTGTTACATAATTATTTAATAATAAAAACCTTTTAAATTTAATTCATAAGGAGTTGATAACAGTTCTTTATCTCTGGCCAAGCAGCCTGTGAATGGCTTCGTTAGCCAGGGAAGCAGAGGATAAGCTGGGTCTCCCAGGATCACCAGAGCAACGTTCACACTATTAATGTCCATAGTGTTCCCAGGGGCAAACAGTCCATTACTTAAATATTCTGAATTCCAAAATATTCTAGAATCCTAGACCCTTCCAGACCACCCAACATTTATATCCATAAACCTGCCATGGTGGTCGACAAGCCCTTGAAACTCCATAGGGCTACCCTTTTCTGTTTATGAATTCTGAGCCGTGATGGCAGGAATGGGGGGGGGGAGGAGGATAATAGGCATATAGGTTGCTTCAATTGCCCCATTTGGAAAATCCCATGCTTACAAAGCCATCAATAACCTCCTGAGCATTACCAAGCTTATAAACTGGTGCAACGGTAGTCTTTCCATGGCATCACACACTTGCAAGACAATGGCCCCAACAGTTGATCTCCCCGTGCCAAATTGGTTTGCTGCTGACCGGTAGCATTCAGGGGTGGCCAGCTTCCAGATAGAATTGTGACACGCTTGTTCACAGGTATGAGGCACCACATGTTGGTATGATGGTTCTATCACATTTTGGGAAAATTACTGCAGACAGAAGCTCAAATATTTCAACTCTTTACATACATTCAGTGCACATATCAGTAAATAACTAGTCAAAGACAAAAGGACATACTACATAGTTATACTGGGAATCTAGATAACTGATGATTAATTAATTCAAACACTGATGCTTATTACATCTTCTAGATAATCTATTTAGCATCACCTAATGTATGTTCTAAAAGAACTTAAATTAAATAAGCGGAAAAATAGAAAATTCAAAGGATTCCCTCTTTGTTGACAACAATATATAGGTAATTTTAAAACAATTAACCTCCTTTTAAAAACCAAAGAATCATTCTATCAATGCCATCACACCACTAACCATTGCCATTGTGATGTAGAGAAAATCATGGGTATGAATTTGTGCTTCATGCTCACACTCCCTATGAATAATTTTGTCATCTTAAAAACTACAGCAACTAATTTTCGACTTCAATGACAATCCAGGAGCGTTACACTATGCTGAATTATAAGACACATGGACAGCGAGGGCAATAGCTATCTAGGAGTTTAGAGCTTGTTTGCATAATTATTTTAAAACAATGGTTGAAGAGATAGACCTTGCTAAGTATTGTTATCAATACACTCCTGTCATGTTGTTGATTCTGTAGCCAGCCTGATGAAATAGCAGCATCAGTTCATCCTAATAAGATGCCAAGAGGTGGTTGTTAACCTGAAAACACTAGTAACCAAGATGTCCAACATAAACATCTGCCTAAGTCACTGAAACTAAATTTTCAATTTTAAACTATTTTATTGCACTAACCTACTAAAGAATTTAACAAACTTTTAAGCAGGAATCAAGACACATCAAACTCTGTGTGTATGTAAATTATCACAAACAATTAATGTAGTACTACATGGCCAAACTGAAATGTTTCAAGATAAATTCCCTATTTCTATTTAAACAGTTAGGATTTAAGGCTAAATCCTCCCCTAACTCTGATTTGGGCTCAGTCACATCCTCTGCATGTGCATCCAAAGGCAAAATTTGGGCATTACTATAGAAAACAACTCTGATTTCAGAAGAGCTTTGCTAATTACGACCATGGCTTAAAGGAATGTGCAGGTTGAAATTAATGGTATATTTAGAACAAGTGAAAGGAAAAATGACATCACATAACATATAATCAGCCTGTAGAATTTGCTGCTGCTGCAGGTCAAAGGCCAATTCTGTGGCTCAGTAATAAAAGAACTGGATAATTTTATGACCAATCATTAACATTTCTACTTATGCAGGATAAGAGAATGATAATTAAATCACATGGTTCACAGGATATGCTTATCAGGAAGAAATCCACCCACACATACTTCTCCCCCTGGGTAGAATTGCTCAAGTGACATCATCTATTGGATTACGGCATTCTAGTAAACCAATGACTCACCAGGACTTAACTTTCAAAGAAAAATTATAGCCAAAGAATGACCATTATGATAGTAACAGAGAGAAAATAAAACCTGACACAAAATAATAATTTAAAACCACTGTTTCAGAAGTGTCACAAATTGTATATGTCCCAATTCTGAGGTACCTAAATTCAATGGGAATTCTGGGTCTCTCTGTGACAGGATGGGATATTCTATACCAGACTTTGGACTCAATTTTGTGTGGCTTAATGAACACATCTAAACTTGTCTAAGACATCTTATCATATAACACTGCAAATGGTGTGGAAAAGTTGCTTGATACCTCACTGAAGGATGATCTGGTCTAAAATTACACAGTTAGGTTGATGTAAGCTGCCTTGCATCAACCAAGTTGTGGAAGTGTCTTCACTTACATTTGGCTCCAGCTGATGTAAGGGTACATCTACACTACAGGGGGGAGTCGATTTAAGATACGCAAATTCAGCTACGTGAATAGCGTAGCTGAATTCGATGTATCGCAGCCGACTTACCCCGCTGTGAGGACGGCGGCAAAATCGTCTTCTGCGGCTTTCTGTCAGCTGCGCTTACTCCCACCTCCGCTGGTGGAGGAAGAGCGCCGATTCGGGGATCGATTATTGCGTCCCGACGGGACGCGATAAATCGATCCCCGAGAGGTCGATTTCTACCCGCCGATTCAGGCGGGTAGTGTAGACCTAGCCTTAGTGACTCTCTATGCCAATTTAGTAACACCACCTCCTTGAGTGGCGTAGAGTCACGGTCGATGTAATTAAGTCGATGCAAAGTCACTGTAGACACTGCATTGCCTACATTGATTTTACTGGCTTTCAGGAGCTGTCCCACAATGCCACACGCTGACACTACAATTGATACGAGTGCTCCTGGTGAGAACGTGTACCGCTGACACAAGGAATCAGGTGTGCACACACACAAGTGATTTCATAACTGCAGTGGCTGTAGGTCAACATAATTGTGTAGTGTAGAAATGGCCTGAGAAGCCATCAATAGAGCAATTGATGGCCATTGGCTCCAATTCTCTTTCTACTCCCTATCCCATGGACTTTCTGCACTGGAACCCACAGGTGGGGGAAGGGTCTGGAACATCCCAGGGGAGAACATGGCAAAGAGAGAGAAAGATTATTTAAAAGGGGGTGCAACTCTGCAGGGGGCTGATCATCACCATTGGAAGCATAGGCGCTGACTTCCCCTCTTTTCTGTGGGTGCTTGACCCCCCACTCTGCCCCCAGCCCTGCCCCCACTCCACCCCTTCTCTGAGGCCCTGCCCCGCTTCTTCCCACCCCTTCCCCGCCCCCATTCCAACCTCTTCCCCAAAGTCCCCGCCCCAACTCTGCCCCTATTCCAACTCCTTCCCCAACCCAGCCTCTTCCCCCTCCCAGAGCGTGCGAACAGCTGTTTGGCGGCAGCTCGGGGGGCGGGGAGGAAGTGGGAAATGCTTGGAGGTAGGTGGGGGAGCGGGGATGCGGCACACCCGGGGGGGGAGGAGGAGGTGTGGCGGGGGGGATGGGAGTTTGGCTGCTGGTGGGTGCAGAGCACCCACTAATTTTTCCCCGTGGGTGCTCCAGACCCGGAGTCGGCCCCCATGATTGAAAGTAGGGCATGCAGAAGATAAAAGGACAGCCTGAGACGCTGACAACCCTCCAACTCCCAGTGAAAACAAACTAAGAAAAGGGGCATTTCAGGACTTTTTTTTATTTGTCAAAGATCTATAACTCGAGTGCTTTTAAGATTTAAGGGAGTGTGGTTATAAAATTCCTTTGCTAAACCTATAGGTGCTTTCTTGCAACACGGTCCTTGAAGGAGTTAAACAAGAAGGGCAGAGCACCCACAGCCTATGTGAGACACTTGAGGGTCTGAATGAAAGCAACCAGAGGGCTCAAGAGGTCTAAGGCACTGGTTTGGTGCTCTAGGGCTGCTGGACTGTGGAGTCTCATGTCTCAATGAAGGACTCAGACAAGTGATCTGAGCTTGGGAATGTGCCCTATAGACCCAGAATTAGAAACAGTGACTAGCCTCAGGCCAGATCCAGATGGTTTAGAATAGTTCTCAACCAGGAGCACATGTATCCAAGGGGGATGCAGAGGTCTTCCATGATATTTGCCTAGCTTTATAACAGCTTCCAAAAACCACTAGCAAAGTCAGTATAAACTGAAATTTCATATAGACAATATACTGCTCCATATACTATACACCAAAATGAAAGTACAATATTTATATTCCAATTGATTTATTTTATAATTATATGGTAAAAATGAGAAAGTAAGCAATTTTTCAGTAATAGTGTACTGTGACACTTTTGTACTTTTATATCTGATTTTGTAAGCAAGTAGTTTTTAAGTGAGGTGTAACTTCGGGGTACACAAAACAAATCAGACTCCTGAAAGGGGTACATTAGTCTGGAAAGATTGAGAGCCACTGGTCTAGAACCATGTGGGACCCAGTGGCTGGGCCCTCTTGCAACAGACTTGTGTCCGTACAGAAGGGTAACGGTGCAGGTTGTAATACTTAGCACTTCTGAAAATCAAACACAAGGTACCTCAACATAGTCACCCAAAAATTGAGATATAATTAGTGAATCATGTAGTTTGAGGAAGCAGAGCAGCTACCCTGGCATGAATCCTTCGTCTGAAACAGTAATTCTGTTAAAAAAAAAAAAAAGTGAGAATGGTGCACAGATTTGGGATGAAGTTTATTTCATTTTACTCCAATCTATTTTCTGAGTGGGGCAATGCCCCAGATATCTCTACAGAGTATCCATCCTAATCTCAAAATCCTGAATGGGGACAGCAAACAAGAACAAATAGTTTATGATTATTTTATCTTTTATCTGTGAAGATATCTTTTACTAAATTAAATGAGATAATAAAGTTTATTATAAGCGGCATGATGAATGCACGTTTCCAGATGTATTTCAGGCTACAAGTTTGTTCTCTCATTAACAACATTTTCCCCTACTGGAATTTAAGTGATAGTCTTTTGTCCTGCTACCCTTTTCTAAACTGGGTGTTACTAAAGTATATATGTATCAGAGGGGTAGCCGTGTTAGTCTGAATCTGTAAAAAGCAACAGAGGGTCCTGTGGCACCTTTGAGACTAACAGAAGTATTGGGAGCATAAGCTTTCGTGGGTAAGAACCTCACTTCTTCAGATGCAAGTAATGGAAATCTCCAGAGGCAGGTATAAATCAGTATGGAGATAACGAGGTTAGTTCAATCAGGGAGGGTGAGGTGCTCTGCTAGCAGTTGAGGTGTGAACACCAAGGGAGGAGAAACTGCTTCTGTAGTTGGATAGCCATTCACAGTCTTTGTTTAATCCTGATCTGATGGTGTCAAATTTGCAAATGAACTGGAGCTCAGCAGTTTCTCTTTGGAG
>NC_048299.1:258604817-258623958 GCF_013100865.1 Trachemys scripta elegans
GGAAGGGGGATCCTGTCCAACATACACCTTAAAGCTTCCCCGGGAAGGGGGATCCTGTCCAACATACACCTTAAAGCTTCCCCGGGAAGGGGGATCCTGTCCAACATACAACTGTGCTGAAGTAACACCGGAGGTGTTTGTTCTCCTGATTTCCACTCAGATCTGTGTTTTTCATAGCTGTATCTTGGCTCCTGTTCCGTTTTAGTTATGGGGCAGTGGCCACAGAACACTGTGTATGTATTTTACAGTTTTATTTTAATCAAGACAGTCTTGATCTTCCATACGTTTAGATCAGATTCAGAAGTCCAAGGAAGTAAAAATATACAGTGTGTTTGTTTTTAGGCTCCCTCAAACTCTAGCATGCTTAAACCTTACTGGCATGCCCAGTCCCATTGACTTCAATGGGACTACTCATGTCCTCAGAGTTAGGACAAGGGTAAGAGTTTGCAGGATCAGCATCATGATTACTAACAGGTTAGAGGTGAAATGCTAGCGCCATTGAAGTTAATGGCAAACTCCCACTGATTTCAATCAGTCCAGGATTTCACCCAGAATGTCTTTCTTCTTACAGTCACAGATTTGAATACTGACCTGGGCCCCAGTCTTTCAAATGGATCCCTATAGGCATGCCTTCCCCTCCACATGGGGCCCTGACTTTTTTCAAAATGACCTCTGCACTGGTCCAAGGATCTGCTGGTGTGGATCCAGTTGCAGGACTGGAGCCCAGATCAGCAGTGACCAAAATTAACTGCTTGGCAGATTTGCCAGTTTATGTAACAGGTGCTGACATTCTCAGGTTAGTCTTGGTGTTTCTCTGATATTGGGCCTCCCCACGATCACAGTGGATGTTTAAATTAGTAACCCCGCTACCAGTCTTAGCAGTGGGATGTTGCAGAAAAGATTGTGCTGTTACTACCAATTAAATGTCTGTTCTCTGAATAATGTTCTGAGCCTCCACCGCTATAAAGATGGAGAAAACCTGCTTCCTCACTACAACTAAAACCTGAAGAGAAGTGCTTGAAAATAACTTGGAAGCTGATAATACTAATCCATGGGAATGCTGAATGCAGGCTGCCAGTGCACTTTTACATCATCAGCCTCAGATGGTTATCCACAGATGGTTGCATTTTATACCAAAGGAGACCTACTTACTCCAAATGCAGGCAACTTCTTCTGAAAATTGAGTCTGAGGTCCTAGATTCAGAAGAAACTGGGCAGGCATTATTTTGAAGTTGTAGTTCTTGAAGTCTGAAAATTTTATCTCCAACTTTATACTCTGAGAGCTGGGAGGGTTGAATTGGAAATGGTAACTCAATATAAATTTGAGCAATGCTCAGTTAATAGATGAGTTCTATTTCAATCAAGTTAAGGCTTTCTGTATTAAAGGAACACATTTCAGGAAGCAAGTATCACTCTTATAGAGATCTATGTTTATGATTGAAGTCATGAATTGAGAAGATCAGTGTGCTGCAACTTTGTAGGACTAAATTCTGCTCCTAATTATATAGATCTTAATATGAAAAGAATTTGTCTGATATACTTCATTTATCTGACTTTCATGACACAGCAGTCTTCCATAGTTATGCTAGTCTTTTATATTTTACTTTTGTTTGTTGCTTTTTACTCTTTTGGGTATAACCAATAAGTCCTATTTATACAGTTAAAATGATCTCATATCTGTATCTGCTGGGAGCTAACAAAATTATATATGGGTATAAGATTTAGATTTTAATCTCATTTACATCCTTGGCATACCAGTTGCAACAGATATAGATTTATTTATTTCTATTTTAGGATAAATGCATTTTGATAATATTTTCACTTGTCCTGTATTTCCTTCAAAATCAGATTTCAGTGAAACTTTAGAAGCAATTAAGTGATTTAGGAACCTAAATCCCATTTTCAAAAATGATTTACAAGCTTATGTCCCATTGACTTTTGATTACTTAGCCTTTTGAGTAGCTAAGTCACTTTTCAAGAGGGGATTTTTTGAATATTTTACCCCAGTGCCAAAAATTGCACCTGAAAGCTTTTTTAAAAATAAATTAACTGTTAGCTCTTAGTCTGGAGGGGCTGGACAAGATTCAGCGTTAAGCCTTTATTCTCATCATGGCTTTTTTTTTTTCTACAGCTGTTTGGAGCACTTGTCTGGATTTTGGTAGCTGCCACTAGAGTTCCAGTGCCTCTGCTACAGGGATGGGTGATGTTTGTGTCAGTGACTGCTTGTTTTTTGTCCATCCTCTTCCTGGGCGTGTTCCTTTTTAGTTATACACACAGAATTGCTGTGGACTGGAACCAGATGGTAAGTTTTTTTTCCTTGTGGGCATGATTTTATGAGGAAAAACAAATTGATCTTACTTTTCATAAGACTCTTAAGGTCTGATCCAAAGCCCATTGAAGTTAATGAAGAAATTCTAATTAATTTTGAAAAGTTTCAGAGTAGCAGCCGTGTTAGTCTGTATCCGCAAAAAGAAGAACAGGAGGACTTGTGGCACCTTAGAGACTAACAAATTTATTAGAGCATAAGCTTTCGTGGACTACAGCCCACTTCTTCGGATGCATATAGAATGGAACATATATTGAGGAGATATATATACACACATACAGAGAGCATAAACAGGTGGGAGTTGTCTTACCACCTCTGAGAGGCCAATTAATTAAGAGAAAACAAACTTTTGAAGTGATAATCAATTAATTTTGATGAGCTTTGGATCAGGTCCTTAAATGTTATGCTAGTGTTGGTGCTTGGCTTTCACATCATGAATGGCCAAAGCATGGCCTGCAGCACGAATATAGTTCAGAGTTCTTCAGAGACTCTTGTCTGCCCTTTTCTTTTAATTTGATAGCGCAGCCTGTAGAACTACAGGTCCCAGCATGCAGTGCTCAGTGTCCATTCAATCACATGACAAGATTCTGCCCATGTTATGATGAAGCTTTACATGCTGAAACCAGTAGTCCTCCCAAGCTGTACCTCCATATTAAAAAAAAAATAGACGGCAGTAATCTGATCAGTTTTATGCAAGTTACATGCCTATCTCAAACTATTGGAAAGTTACCAAGTGCATCCCTCAGTGATTTATAGTTTGTGCTCTCCTGTGTTATTGCCTAAAAAATGTTTTCTTGTGAGGTGCATGTTCGGAATGGGGAGTCTCTAACAGCCTAAAAGTAGTGAAATGCAATACTGTATCATTCTATTTTATAGTATTGTGAGGCTTTTTGAGTGAGCAATAACAGGCAGAGAAAATACACAAAGAATCAGACCTTCTAGCAATCTTTATGGTATAATGCGACCCGATATAACACAAATTCGGATATAACACAGTAAAGCAACGCTCGGGGGCAGGGGGCTGGGCTGCACGCTCTGGCGGATCAAAGCAAGTTCGATATAACGCGGTTTCACCTATCACGCGGTAAGATTTTTTGGCTCCCGAGGACAGCGTTATATCGGGGTAGAGGTGTATTAAAATGCAGTTATGCCTAATTGCTCAACACCTTCATTAAATAATCTTTCTTCTGTGTGGCTCTTTTTTATTACTGGCAATCATACTGCTTTTAGCCAGATTTGTATGTTTCAGTATAAACATCCATGGTTGTGCATCCCTTGATATCCAAGTAACTGTGTTGAGAGTCCCTAGATCTGTGCGAATCTTGAATCAAAGGTCATCAAACTTCATAAGTTTGGGGTTTGAAAGCTTAAACTTGTGTAATGAGTCCATTAGCAGTGATAGTCTGGATTCTGTCCAAACAGACTTTAGCACCATTGCACCAGTGTTTCACTATACATACAAACAAAGTACAACATCAACTCTTAACTTGATTTGTGGTTTAATTCCATTTAAGCTTGTTAAGGGATTGTGAGCTGGACGTTGGGGAAGCTGCAGGGAATTTCACAGAAGGTGGTTAGTGTTGTTCAGTGGCAGTCACATCACTTAGTATGCAGGAAAGCACATAAAGCATGTGCATTACTTTTAAGCAAGTGAATAGTGTCATTGGTTTCAGTGGAACCAATCACAGACTTAAAGTTCTGCACATAATTAAGTGCTTTGCTGGACTGGAGCCATAGTGCTTTTTTGCATGTTCAAAGTACTACACAAACATTCATCCTATAATTCTCCTTGTAAGTATTCATTATACATTATTGATTTTGCCCTATCAAATGCTTGTTGGCTATTTTTATATCTGGTAGGACAGGGAACTTTGACACCTCTCTGTGATAAAGTGAGTGCTGCTGCTGGAACCTCCCTTATGGGAGAAAAATAGTAATAGGCGCACATCATTTGTGAATGTGCCTATGATGTTTGCTTGTGATTTTGTTAAAAATTCCCCATGATTAACAGGGCAAAGAAATGGGATATGAACCTTTTATACCTAGTTCACTGGCTCAATATCCAGTCCAGATCACTAATCACCGAAAGATAATTACTATTTGGCCACAGTTCAGCATAGTACCTGCTGGACCTAAATTTATGCCTGTAGTATGATGGACCTAGATTTTTTTCAGCAAGATACCATGACTTCTACATTGCTGGAATATATTGCAAATGGCAAATTCTGTGGAGGACTTACAAAAAAAAAACCCGAGTTTTTTCAATCTGGTTATATAAACTCATTTTTTTTATTTTTAAATAAAAAGATAGTATACCATGTTGCTGTTTGTTCTAACACTTAAATTGGAAAGTGTTTAAAGAAAAAGATTTTTGTATTATTCCTTATGCTGCAGAAACTAAAATTTGGCCCGGAATTCAGAATGGCTAATTAAGGCTAGTAGTTTGAGAAGGCCAAAAATGGGAAAAGTCCAGGCACATTATTTTAATTATTATTGCTTGTCATGGAAAATTGTAAGAAGAGGCTATTCTCTTTTATTTTAAAATAAAAATAGTTTAAAACCCCCAAACTCCACTCTCCTGGATGCAAATGAGTAGCACTTTTAGGGTAAGATTCTGCCAACCTTGCGCTGAGCAGTACCTTATTTCCTGCTTAGCCCTATTCAATCTAGTGGGATTACTCATGGGAGTAAGACATTAACTCAGCATGAGTAAGGAAGTTGTGTTGCTCCCAGTGGTTCTCAAACTTTTGTACTGGTGACCCCTTTCACATAGCAAGCCTCTGAGTACGACCCCCCCCTTATAAATTAAAAACACTTTTTAATATATTGAGCACCATTATAAATGATGGAGGCATAGCTGGATTTGGGGGGGAGTCTGACAGCTCGCAACCTCCCATGTAATAACCTTGCGACCCCCAGTTTGAGATCCCCTGCTTTATACTGAACCAGATGATATGACAAAGACCATAGACTTTATTCTCTGCTGCCCTATATATTGTGTTGTCATTTACATCTGCGCAAACTAGGTGTAAGCTACCATTCCATTCTGATCTGGTAGTATTTTACACACACTTTGCACAAGATTTAAGTGATTGTGCAAGGTGTAAGGCAGTGGAAAATTGGGCACCATCCTTTTTTATTTAAAAATCCTAAGAGTAAACAGTTAGGTTTTGGATCACAGGCATCATGTCCCAGATAGAACCTTACTGTTGATACGTATCTTCACTGTAACTATTGCCAGGGAAGTTAGAGTGTTTGGCATCTGGATGGAGGAAATGACAGCTTCTCTTTTGAAAATATCTCTTCTGTGTTCAGCTAGGACTAAGCTACTCACTGAACAGTATCAGGGGTAGCCATGTTAGTCTGTATCCACAAAAACAACAAGGAGTTTGGTGGCACCTTAAAGACTAACAGATTTATTTGGGCATTATGGAATAGGGATTATAAATTCTAATTCTGTAGTATGAGACCATATATTCATGTAATGTTTAAGAAAAGTTTTGTAAATAAGTTCCAATAGGTCATGGATTAGGGACCCAATCTTATGGGGTTCCAGGGGCTTCTGTATAGATTATTTAGGTTAATCTTTCTATCTACCCAATGGGACTCAGTGCTCAGTCTAGAAGATACTTAGTTTTGCAGATACTTAGAGATGCTTAGTTTTGCAGTTCTCCAACTGTGGATTTGTGTCTCCAAAGATAACATGCTTGTTAACAGGAAAAATGTTTTTAAATAAATAATATATAGAGTTGAGAAATAACAGACCTCAACCCTATTGTCCCTCTGCAAATTTGTGTACACAGAATCAATCCCTTACCTCTCTCTAAAAGTGAAAAGTTTAAAAAAATAGAAGATTATTGGGGGTGGAATAGAGCTGGACAAGGAGAAGACGTCTGGAGATAAATGTGAGACGGGAAGGACAGGCAGTAGAAACAAAAGTGAAGCTGAGCAGCATATTCCAGAAGTCTTGAGGTCTTTCTGAGTGTAGCCTTCATTGATTTGAGATCTACCATGCCATTCTCTCACTAGAAGGGAAAAACCTATAATGGCAGCAGGCCGTAAAAGAGATCCAGTTTGGGAATATTTTAATGAAGTTCCTCTACCTGTGGGTGAGACAGACATGCCTGCAAAATGTAAACAGTGCAACAAAGAAATGCAAGACCTGGTTGCCCAAATGAAACAACATCATGAGAAGTGTTCCTTCTCAGGAGGAAGCTGCGTTGAAGATGATGAAAGGGACGTGTCTGAACATGCAGGATCTTCAGGTTGGTAAACTTTTTTTATTTCAGACTTCTTTCTTAAGGACTGCCTGTCTTCCTTCTGAACTATTCTTGAATTCTCATGTTTGAGCAAAAAATATAGTTGTTACTCTATGGTACTATCATTTTAGATGCAGTTGTGATAAAAAATAAATAGCTGAAATAGGCAGATCTTCCTTTTACAGTCTCACCTTTAAAGTAGTACTGTGTGTCAATGAATGCAATGAGTAATACTAAATGAGCAGTATGGTAATAATAATTAAATAACTGCATTGACTTATTTTGTTTAGGAGAATCCGTCCTCAACATACAGGATTCTGAAGACTATCCACCTTCAAGATCACCATCATTTTCTATAGTTTCAGAGTTATCTGCCAATGATGGTGTTTCAGTCCCATCATGTATGTCACATAGCCACAGTATATCACCTGTAGCAAAAAAAAAAAAAATCTCCATCATCCAAAAACAACCAGAGATAAGTTTGTGATAAGAACCAGCAGATTACAAAAAGAGGTAATTGATGAAAAAATTGCCCGGTTCGTATATGCAACAAACTCTCCTTTCCGTATGATTGAGAACCCATGCTTCATTAACATGGTTCAGTCATTAACACCAGGATACAGTCCACCCAACAGAGCAGATGTTGCAGGCAAATTGCTGGATAAAGTGTATGAAAGAGAAATTGAGCACTGTGCAAAAGATCTGGAGGGTAAAATTGTCCTGTTGTATGTGCTTGTGTGACAACAGAAGAAAGAAATGTCTTCCTTACAGAAACAATTGATACATCAGGAAATGCACACTCAGCAGAATACTTACAAGAAGTAGTAGTAAAAGCTAGAACAAACTGTGAAAAAAAATTCAAATATCTAGTACGCAGTTAGGTCACAGACAATGCTGCAAATGTATCCAAGATGAGAAGAAATTATTTAGAAGAGAGTCCCAAGCTAATAACATTTGATGCACCTCCTAGCCAAAGACCTCAGTGTTCCAGAAATAAAGGCTAATCTTGTTGAAATTGCAAAATACTTCTGTAACAACCACTTTGCAGCAGCTGCTCTGAAAAAAGTGGGAGGAACCAAGCTAACTCCCACAAGGCATGAGATGGAACTGTTTTGAGCACTATATCAAGAACTGGCCTAATCTGATGATAGTTTGTGAACAAAATAGTGAAAAAATAGATGGCACTGTCACAGCCAAAGTTCTCAAGATTGGATTTAAGAGAAATGTTGAACACATGCTGAGTACCCTGAAGCCTATTTCTGTAGCCTTGAACAATATGCAGGGAAATAGCTGTTTTATTGCTGATGCTGTTGAAATTTGGAAGGAACTGAGTGAGGTCTTAAAAAGAGAAATATGCAATGACAGAGTTAAATTACAAGCATTAAAAAAATGAGCGGGATAAGCACTATCTCCAGCTCATTTTCTTGCAAATATTCTCAATACTCGGTACAAGGGTCAAACCTTAACTGCTGAAGAAGAGGAGTTGGCTATGACATGGACATCCAGCAATCATCCCTCCAGAATGCCAACTATAATAAACTTCAGCGCTAAGAGTGAACCATTCAAGAAATATATGTTTGCTGGTGATGTTTTAAAGAAACTCACACCAGTGAACTGGTGGAAGTCACTTAAGCACTTGGATTCAGAGACTGTTGAAGTGATAATCTCACTTTTAACAGCAGTAGCTTCTTCTGCTGGTGTAGAAAGAATATTTTCTTCCTTTGGACTAATTCATTCCAAATCATTTGGGATCTGAAAAAGCAGGAAAGCTTGTTTTTCTTTTCCAGATTATGAACAAACAGGAAAACGAAGGTTAAGATGACTGAGTTAGCTGCAGAAGCCAATATTTTAAGTTTTCATGTTGACCTGGCTGACATAGTCAATTTAATTTTTGTTTTTCTAATATTTCATTTTGTTAAAAATAATTTTAACACAAAGAAACTTGATTTAAAAAAACCTGGAATATTTAAGTAAATTCAAATTTCATATAGATGTTTTGTTAAAATATTATGTTTGCTGTTGAAGAAAAAAATCCAAAATACACAATGTTGTTGTTTTTAGTTAAATAAAACAATTTAATTGTTTGTCTGGTGGTGTTCTCCTCCTAATACAGCATGGCAGGAAAATCCTCCATATATTAATGCTTAACCTGTTGAATTGGAGATAGTTCACCTCCCAGTGACTTCATAAATATCTGCTTCAATTACCTTTGGTAAATGAAATAACCAAACAATCATTCATTTTCTGATATAGCTGTAAAACTAATATGAAAAGTTTTCAAAATAAATCACTTTAAAAATGTATAGTGTGTACCTTCTAAAAATGAAACAACATCTGTCTCTGAGTTGTGAAGAATATGTATTAAGGTTATAACAACCAACAAGAATGCACTTTTATGTAGAAATCTATGATTAAATTGAGTCTTCCTGACTAATGATTTTAAATCATGATTTAAATCAAATCCACCCTGATTCTGTACACTGTGTGTTTTACAGACTAGAAACAGAAATATTTTAGAGAGGTTTTAAAAGCTTTATTGTATCCCTCAGCCTGGAAAGTCAGAATCTTAGTGCCTGGAGCTGAATTGTACAGGACTCGGGAGAGAGAAATTAAAACTAACACTTAAAACACCTCTTTAAATGAATGTAAATAGCAAATGTTTGTATACACAAATGTGCACAATATAGTGTGTGTGAGAGATGAATAATAGGATGGGCTTTGTGTTTTACTATAAATATGGTATGCACCATACTACTTTGAAATAGTGGTTCTAGTTGCTTTTTTAGTAACAAAGTTGCTGGGTTATTATAGCCATTATTGCAAATGTGCCTTAAAACATGGCAACATAATTGCTGACCTAGATCACTTAAGAGGTCAAGCTATATTTATTTTAAAGGTGTGGGTTTTGTTGTGTTGTTATGTTACTCTGCAATACTATAAAAACAAAACGGAGTTGTATCACTTTGAATACTTTTTAGGATACAAAAATTAAAGTTTCTTACTCTGGTGTGATTCATTGTAATATGACTACACTCTGATTCCATTCATTTTAGATGAATGATCTGAACGTCTTCTATGTGGCACCTCTAAGCTTGCTTTTGTTTGCACTGAAAACTCGGAGATTGGTTAGGAAGAATGCACATATCCAATCAGTTACAATATAGACTAAATCTGTCACTTTCTTTTCAGGATTTTCTTTTCCATGCAGCTACTTTCGTCTTTTATTTTGGAGCCTTTTTATTGCAAGCAGCAACAACATCTCTGCATAATTATCGACTTCCATCAAATGTCACTACGTTGCTAAGTGATCAAGACTATAACATAAGCATAGCAGCCTCAGTAAGTATTTCATAGATATACATCAAGAGATGGAAGTCTGTTTTAACCCTTTTTAGCTACCCAAATAATCTAATGGCTAACTAGAATGTAAACTTTTCACGGAAGAGACTGTCTGTTTTTGTGTGTTACACAGCACAGAATAGTCACAAATTGATAATTTAATTTTGTTATTTCTCCCCTACCCCAATAAGTTGTTACTGTGTGGTAGGTATTTGCTTCACTACAGAATAATGTTCTTTATAAGGGAACATTTTGAGTGAGTCATACTAGTCAGTGGAAGTAAAGGCTCAATTATTAATTGTTTTCCTTTGCATCTGAATGATGCTGCCTCTTCCATAGATGTATGCCAATGGGTTTAGCACAAGGGATTGGAAATACTGTTCTCAGTTTTTACACCTTCTAACAGTGTCTTGTTTAGATCATGGGATCATAGACATTTATTTAAGCTTATTAAAAACCTCTATAGGTGTCCATCACAAAAATTAAAATACACAATACAGAAATGATAAAAGACTGCTCAACCCACTTAGACATAAATATCTACCAGCTGATATGAAGATAAAACAAATAAATTGCTCCAGTGCTCAGCCCATCCTCTCTGAAAGGCAAAAAAATTTATGGATGAGCTTTGCAGCTTGACAAATGCAGGCTGCAGTGGGTCTAGATGTGAAGAATTAGGACTGGTCCACACTAACCCCCCACTTTGGACTAAGGTATGCAAATTCAGCTACGTTAATAACATAGCTGAATTCGAAGTACCTTAGTCCGAACTTACCACGGGTCCAGACGCGGCAGGAAGGCTCCCCTGTCGATGCCACATACTCCTCTCGCCGAGCTGGAGTACTGGCGTCGACGGCGAGCACTTCCGGGATCGATCCGGGATCAATTTATCGCGTCTAGACCAGACGCGATAAATCGATCCCAGAACATCGATTGCCTGCCGCCGGACCCGGAGGTAAATGTAGACAAGGCCTTAGTTTCAAAGTCCAGGAAGCTCACTGAGAGTACTCTACAAGCAGCATCCTCCCAGTTATAACAAGGCAGCTCCAGCTGATCCTAGCTGTGGCAGTATGGCATGGGAATAGAGATTAACCATTTCCCAAATCAGTCAGGTCTGTATAATAGGTCAGCATCCTGAATTCTACCCAGAAACTTATGAGAAGCCATTATAGCTCCTAGATGTCTGATGTAAAGTTCCACTTAGTATGCAGAATTCCTGCCTTTCTCATAGTTCTGCTGAGCTGTAGTGGGTTGGGGGGCTCTTGTGAAGCTCCCCATTGGACTGTTCCAGGCTGTAGGTGGGGAAGAAGCTCCAGTCTCCAGGCCCCTCACAGTGCTGATGGGATATGGGGAAGAAGAGCCAAACAGAAGAGCTCTGACCCCTAGCTTCTTCACAGCTGTTCCCCAAGTGTCTTAATTAAACTTAGTTTGTATGAAAATAATTATCATCTTGTCACACATTCATTTTTGCTGCCATTAACCAAGAAAGTGTTAAATAAAGACTGCATAGAGAAAACAGAAAAATTAAAGCCCTGCTAAATATCTGCTGTCAAGACAATGACCTTCCAGCTGTTTATATTATCGATTAAAGCATGTGTGTAGGTTCTTTTTAAAAAAGTAATAATCTCAGCAGTTATTAGCATTTGTTTTCCAAACATTCATTATCTCTCTCAAAGCATGTGTAGTATGGGTAGGATGTAATAATCTAAGTGACTCCAAGTACAGAGAGGGAGAGGCAGGTCTCCATCATTCTGACCAGGAAACATCAGAAAGTATTTCAATTTAATAAACAAATCCCTTTCTAGTTTCCATCCTCCCTAGTTCTTCACAAATGAATTCATAGAGCCATCTAGTATAAATTCTAGGGTGAACACAAACATAGATTTCACCTTATGATCCCTGCAGCGAAACAACTTGTGATTAAGCTAGAACACATCTTACAGAAAGACATCCGGTCCTTATTTAAAGACTGTAAGTTCTAGAAACTTTACAACATCCCTTGGTAACTTATTCCAGTAGCTGATTATCTTCAATGATTCTCCCCACCCTCCAAAAAAAAAATTGTGCCCATTTCCTTATTTCTACAAGTAAATAATAAATGTTGATACCATATTGTTTTAGTGGTAGCTTTCTCCTCAGTTTATGTTTGCCGGAGGCAGATGCATTAATTTGGAGATGAATGAAATTAAATATGAATACAAACAAAAGCTAAATGACTGTGTTCATCCTTGATAATGAGAAGAAACTTAATTACAGGGTATAAAAATAAGTATTTAAGAGGGTTGCACCAGGACCTAGGTAAAAGACCTACTTTAGTTACAAAGTAGCAAAGTGATGTCCGGATTTGATGCTTTTGACACAATGTTATCAAAGCCATAGCACGTAAGCTCTCGACCAGAGGGTCATGATAGAGCAGGGGTCAGCAACCTACGGCACGCGTGCCAAACACGGCACGCAAGTCGATTTTGACTGGCACACTGCTGTCTGCCACGGTCCCGGCCCCCAACCCCACTCAGCCCCCACCGCTCTCCCCTGCGGGGGCAGGAGGCAGAAACGTGGTCCTGCGGCAGCCAAGCTTCCCCCCTCCTCCGCTTCTTCCCCCAGCGTGGTGCTTTCCTGCCACTCCTCCTCTCCTTCCATGCACCGATCAGCTGATGGCCCTTGTGAGGGGGAGGGGGAGAAGTGGCAGCATGCTCACTGCTCCATAGAGGAGGCAGAGAAGAGGTAAGGATGGGGCCTTGGGGAAGGGGGTGGAACAGAGCATATCCCTTCCAGCCCCCTGCCATGAGCACTCCCACAAGCCGAGAACCCCAGCCCTCTGCCCTGACCCCTGAACCCTCCCCCCCCCACAGCCTTCTGCCCTGCACCCCCAACCCACCCCCAGCCCTCTGTCCTGACCCCTGAACCACCACCCCCAGGTCTGGAGTCCCGGCTGTCGGCCCCTTGCCAGCCGGCATCCCGGATGCAGGCCCCGCTCAGCCCGCTGCTGGCCTAGGTGAACAGAACCCCAGGCTGGCAGCAGGCTGGGCTAGCAGGCTGGTGGCATAAGATCAACATTTTAATTTAATTTTAAATGAAGCTGCTTAAACATTTTGAAAACCTTGTTTACTTTACATACAACAATAGTTTAATTATATAATATAGACTTATAGAGAGAGACCTTCTAAAAAATGTTAAAATATATTACTGGCATGCAAAACCTTAAATTAAAGTGAATAAATGAAGACTCGGCACACCACTTCTGAAAGGTTGCCTACCCTTGTGATAGAGTCACAGGGAGTCACAACCAATCTTCATTATGGCTTTTGGGCTAACTGTGGGAAATTCTGAATCTTCCTTGTAAAATGTGGTTATGGGAAAAGTTGAGGAGCACTGGAGTAATAGAAATCTCATGTGTGATTCATCTCATTTTCTTCTGCAGATTTTTGCCTTTGCAACAACTATCTGTTATGGTTGTAGCACAGCCCTTGCTTTAAGAAGATGGAAACTATAGCACTTGAAGAGGTTAATGGTTCAGCATTCTAGTTTAGTTTATGTAATTGTGTATAAGATCAAATTAAATGCCACTTGTCTTTCAAACTGTAACAGAATTCCAAAAGGATTTTATGTATAAACTCTATTTTAAAAATATTAAAAATGCAGATAAGCTCATATCAGAATTACTTTAATTGAAATAATCTGTGATTTTTTTAACTTTTATTATATGCTAATTAGAAGCATTATTCTACTGTCTATATAGTATTATAGAGTTTAGTGAGAAATAGATGCATCATTAGCAGACAACTGAATTTTGGTGCTAAACAATTAGGAGGGAGGAAGTGGAAGGTAAACAAATGTGTTATATGCACAGGCAGCTAAAAGCTACAAGTTGCAATGCGTATGGTTAATTATTATTAAAAGCCCCACTCCTGCAATAAGCTCCAAATAGGCAGAATCCTTGGGTCTCTGGACAGATTCAAGCATCTGCCACACAGTGCTCCTTGCAGGATGAGGGCCTACCTTGACTTTTGTGAGATTGCCTTAATATTTTTTAAAGCAAAACTTAAAGAAAAACTGTTTTAGTTTCCTTCCAGTACAATCTTGTGAAATACTTTACAGCCATTTCTGGCAGTGATGATTTGATCTTTTCTATAATTGTGTTGTATTCTTAGTAAATACAAATTGTTTAGTACTATTGGTCTGTAGTTTCCTATATTCACAGATTTAGTTCTGTCAAGTCTATTTATATTGCAAAATGTAAACAGTGCATTTGTGTTGTGTATATCTGTGGTATGTTTTGGTTTAAAACAAAGTATTTGCACTGTTTCACCTTGTTGTGGGTACAGTTTTTACTTCATGTGCTGCATTTATGTTGTTTACTGTATGAGTCGATATCGTTTGAATGGAGTATTACAGAATGTTGAATTCTCTCTGATCTGAATTTTTGCAATGGTTTATTTGTTGCATCCTAAAGCCCCAATCTTGTAAAGGAATCTTTACATGGGCAGATCCTTATGCCACTGAAGAGTCTTGCTGAAGAGGGACACCATTGGAGCATAAGGATCCACCCAGGAAGATGCTTTTGCAGGAATGTTGAAGTCTGATCAAGTTTGCTTTGAATATCCCAGTTATGTAATGAAATACATGAGGTATAAATGCACCAAACTCAACTTAATAAACGTGTTATACTGTATCACTTCCCTCCCCGATTATCACTATTTAGCAGATATTTTTAAAAAAATGTAATAACTTTAGTTCTTGCAAAAATGCCAAATTGTTAACCTCAGAGACTGAAGACCCCTTGTCATCAATAGAAAAGCAACAGTGTAAGCTTCCTTACAATATCCTCTGTGCATTTGTTCTGTAGAGACCACTTGCAAGTGGACAGGGCAGTACGCTTTCTTGCCTACTCAAAACTGGTCTATACCTAGAACTTAGATTCATCCAGCTACATCACTCAGGGCTGTAAATTCATTCCCTCTGGAGTATAGTCAGGTCGACCTAACCCCCACTGTAGATGCAGCTAAGTCAAAAGAAGAATTCTTCTGGCAAACTAGCTGCCACCTCTTGGAGAGGTGGATTACCTACGTTGATGGAAAACCCTCTTCCATCGATGTAGGAAGTGTCTGTATCATAGGCAGACTGTGGGCCAAATCCAGATTACCAGAGGCTTTTGAACAGATAGCAAAATATTTGTATTTACTTATCATTATTGTTGTTGTTTTTTATTATTTTCTCTGGAATCTGGACCTTGACTATACCTTGACCAAGAAATTTGGACCTTGATAAAAAACAATTGACTATCTCTGGTCTACACTATAGCTTCAGCACTGTAGCAGTGCCGTTGTAATGCAGACATGGCCTCAGTCTCAGCATGCCAGTGAAGATACATGAGGATCTCTGCTGGGAGCCTAACTCATTTGACATGTGCAACTGAATCACTATCAATAGTGACAACTTTCCGTCAGTACTGGCCTGGGCCAATTTTATATCAATGACCTGGAAATGAATGGCACCTTCTCAATGCCCTGAGCCATTTAACTCTCCAGAACTATTGTAATAAGTTGATTTGGTACATTTTATTTTCTGAAAATGTCTATCTTCCTCCCTCTTTGAACTGGCTGAATCTTCAACTCTTTACTCTCATCTAACGTGAATGGTGATTTTAAATTTTGTCTCATGCAGTATGGCACAAAACAAAACACTGGATTTCATATTGAATAAAATTACTTTACACTGGAGTGTACAGACGAAAGGGATTTCTCCCTAAGATATAACAGTGAATAACACTCAGCTGTATTAAATGCTTTAATCCAGTGTATTTGATACTGTGGTTACTAATAGATTTTCATCACTTGGATATTGGTACAAAGAGTAGAAATCTCAAATATTTGATTAAATTGATGCTAGCTTTATTAAAAGAATAAGAATTCTTGAGAGGGTACTTGCACAAAAATCACAACATTTGTAACCGTATAATGTGGAACAGAGAATAAAATGGTGAAACAGTAAGACTTGGACTGTATGAAAGGTGCACTGACTCTAGGGGGAGAGGACAGTGCAGATATATATGGTGATAGTGGGAAAGAACCACACTTGACAGATGCTAGTCAGGTCCCTTAATGCACCACTGAAAGGTTTTCATACCACTGCAATGTGTGGGGTATTAGAACCTGTTTAGTGTAGTGAGAAATGGCTAATCTCTTCCCTCCTGCTCTAAGAGTCAAAGACAGGCAAAGGACAGAGTTGGAGAGGAAAGTTAACCTCTTGAAACAAGAGTGGTTTGCTTAGCTAAAAATAGAGGCATATTTCCTGTCTGCCACCATCACCTTTTCTTTTGCAATGGAAGATGTTATGTTAGACTATGATGCAGGTACACCTCTACCCCCATATAATACGAATTCGGATATAAAGCGGTAAAGCAGCGCTCCGGCGGGGCTGCGCGCTCCAGCAGATCAAAGCAAGTTCGATATAATGCGGTAAGTTTTTTTGGCTCCCGAGGACAGCGTTATATCGGGGTAGAGGTGTACAAGTAAACAAACACTAAAACAGAATATAAGGATGCAGTCACACAATAAAGAAACAGTAAATGGTTTATTACTTCATAGTTGAACCTGGAATTGCAGAGGTGGTTCTGAAACAGGGCTCAGCATGATGTGGGAGTCTGTATCCAAACATTTTGGGGCGGGGGCAAGTATAATGCAGTCCTTCTGATGTTCATTACACATGATTGTAGACTGTAAGTGAGTGTCAATATAAATAAGACAAAAAGACATTTTATATTTAAAAAATGCATGCGTGCGCACACACACATAATCCCTAGAGCTCAGGGATATGAGCAGGCCTCTTCAGAGAATGGAGCAGTAGAGAAAAGCTGAGAGGAAAGATAAGGAGATCAGTTTTGGACACATGAGTTTAAGTTGAAGTGAGATATCCAGGAAGATATGTCTGACACCAGAAACAGTGTTTGCTATTAAGAAGTGAAATTACAATTCTGTATCAGAGGGGTAGCCATGTTAGTCTGGATTTGTAAAAAGTGACAAAGATTCCTGTGGCACCTTACAGACTAACAGACATATTGGAGCATAAGCTTTCGTGGGTGAATACCCACTTCATCAGATGCAACATCTGACAGTGGGTATTCACCCACGAAAGTTTATGCTCCAATACGTGTGTGAGTCTATAAGGTGCCACAGGACTCTGTCGCTTTTTACAATTCTGTATTATCTTTGATACCATAGCTATCTTCTGTGCCTAGAATGCTGGCTGTGGGGTATCTTGGATACCACTGCTTAGTAGCTAGTGGTAAATATTTACTTTTTAAGGGGTGACCTTTCTCAGAAGAGTATAGTAAGAAACAGTACTTTACACATTATTACTAAAAGAAGAAAAAGAGACTACATTCTAGAAAGTTAAGACTTTGTTAAAGCCTATTCATCAGATGAAGCAGCCAAAATCACTTCCTGTTCAACCTATTTTGTTTAAAATAATAATTTAAAATATGCAAATAAAGTTGTACAACTTGCAATGTAAAGTGGCATGTCTTTTCCTAAATCACTTTTATAGCATCCACACACGTGCTAAGTCCTTCATAGAAAACCCTTGAGATCAGTTCCTGCTCCAAAGAGCCTATAGCGCAAATGATGGACATGCTAGACAAGTGAAGATGTGCAATAATATATACCAGAAAGGGGTGAGGAAGGACATGAGTTACAGATATCTTGTTAAATAGTTATTCAGTTTAGACTTCTATATATTGGTCTTGATGGTTCCAGTAGGACTTCTTTATTGTAAAAATATTAATTTCTAGGTAATGCTGCAAAAGTATTTTTTTAATCTAGAACCTAAAAATCTCTACTCTTGGTCATTTACTAAGAAAATGAGTTTATTAACATACAAGGCTGTTTAAAGTTTATCAATAAAAATATGGCCGTATTTGCTCTCATTCTTACAAATACGGATTTTGACAAATCAGTTATGCCTTCCAAGATGAGGTGTGTTTGTTACAGTAGGAAACAAAATTACACCTCTCAGAATATGGCCATTTTCTGGTTCTTGCATATGACATCATGCTCAAACCTCCACTAGCATTAAGGAAAGTTCTTCAACATTTAGAGGTTGTCTCCTATATTAGTAATTTATATAGAACCATACATGTGCAATGCTGTTTTACACACAAGCACTTGCTATCCTGGAAGATGCCTCAAATGACATGTCCAATAATCCTGAGACATTGCTTAAAGCATTTGACTCTTCTGAACTTTCCTGGAGACTTGGGAAATACGAATTCCTTGCATTTGGGAGGTGAGCTCTCAGGGCCATGATCTGGTTACATTTTCTTAATTAGTTTATATAAAAGTGAAGAGATTTGATCATATACTGGGATAGACCCTCTTGCAAAGCTTGGTGGGCAGATGAGCACTGAACAGTAGTGGATGCACTGAAACTTTGGTTTTCTCCACTCCAACTCTGTTGAGTCCAGATGTTCAGAAATGGTCAAAGGGCATGGTGGTGTGACTTCCTGGTGATTTTCCTCTTCTTTGGGGCTGTCACCAATCCCCACAGGATCAGTTCCCCAATAAGGTCCATCCAAATCCTTCTGACCTCTCTCCCGCTTGTGTAAGTCAGGTATAACTCCACTGAAGAAAGTGATGTTCTGTCATGGTAAAACTGCTGTAACTGGCAGGAGAATCAGCCAGTCCTTCTAAAAAGCTATGTCCTTCATAATGACTGCACCGCAACATTTAAAGGAAAGCGAAACAAAAATCGGTGCTGGGGAATCTCACTGCCAACATCTCCCTTTTGCTTCAGAAAGCGCATAGAAACTAATGCATACGTTCCACTTCCTCCAATTATGACATTTGCATTAGCATGCCTGTCAAGTGTTTAAGTCTGAGCCAAAATATCAGTAACATGTTCCTGAGCTTGGTCTCATCTCTACTGGCTTTTACAGCTGGTTTGAAAAAAAAAAAGGCTTAAATATTCTTCAAACTCACTTTTAACCCCATTTGGTTCCATGGTTGATCTATACACCGTGTGTTGGAGTTTTGAATATCATCCTAATACTATTCATTCCCTTTAATGCTGACTGGTCAAAATGTGTTAGATCCCCTTTTGTCCCTTTCAGCATGATTTGAAAACTTGGTTGCAGTGAGCCCTCTGGATTTGGTTAGTTAGTGATGAGCCAAGAATGCTTAATAGCTTGAGAGAAAAGGTGAGTGAGATAATATCTTTTATT